>NC_081414.1:918862421-918942421 GCF_030272615.1 Cryptomeria japonica
TGCCCGATGAGTAGTGACAAACGTTCCAACAGTTGGAGAGATCATTTTGTGAAACATGATCTTCCTCTGCATTTGAGAGGGGTAGCTCCCTCGTATGATAGGGGTGTTTAGGATTTTCATGTACTTTTAACCTGAAAGTACATAAAGGAGAAAACATAGAACTTAAACAAGATTAATAACATAAACCCTACTAGAAGACATACGAACAATAAGTAGGATTCCATAAATGATAACAATCACAAAAGGGGTTACCACCAAAAAGGTTAGTCATGCAACAATGATGAAAGAAGTATAATAAACCCTGACACACAAAGAGATAGGTTGTACTAGCACATGCAAGTCAAGATACCATGAAATGATGTGTTTCACCAATGGATTTCACCAATACATAAAGGGATTACTAATTCAACATACGATAAATTAGCAACAATAACTAATGAATACATTCAAGACACATGAACTCAATGCATTCTTCATTATTCTTTTTGAAAATATACAAGTTCAAAAACCCCTTAGTACAAAGGTATGAATATCAAAACATCTCGCTTAGTTTCTCTACAAAATTCTACAGAGTTTTCCCCCTCTGTAAGAGTCTCCTCATACATTACAAATAGCCTTGTATTTATAGGCTTCCCAAAATAACCACCTTAGTAACTAACTTTATTCCTGGGTTAATAACTAACTCTTTTCTGCATGAATTTCAAAGAGTTCATAACTTACACACTTATGCGCAGAAAAAGTCAACTTCCTAACCTTTAGTTTTTTATTAAGGTAAAAGCAGGTTTTGAAGGGGCCCCGAAACCCTTTACAAGCAGAACTTAAACAGCATAGTGATGAGAAACAAAAGAGAACAGACCAACAAAAAACCAGCAGAAAACCAAAGAAAACCAAAGAAAACCAGAAAAAGCCCCACAAAGCCAGCAGGCCATCCAGAGTCCAGAAGAGATACTAGTTGATTTTTTCCAAAGCTTTTACCAGAGTGTTGCTAACTTTGTGCAGCGCTTTAATGTTATCCCTAAGAAGGGAGATCCTTTTCAGAAGCAGCCACAACTTTCTTGACACTAGCCCTGGTCCTCTTCGCAGTGCCACCCAATGGAGTAGCATCACCACTACCAGTCCGGATGGTCTCTTCATCCAAGTCAAGTTCCACAACCGGTTTTGGAGAGCAGGTTTGATCACAGACCTTAGTGATATCCTCCAGGTTTTTAATGATAGCAGAAAGGAAACTCGGGATAACGCCCATAAGATTTTTCATCGCTTCCTTCCCATCTTCCAGCGATTTAACCTTATCCTCCATATTCTGCTTCCAGTTTATCTGCTCTCAGTTTTCATCCTCCCTCTTCTCATCCATATTTTTCCCCTTTTTTTCCAGGTTCTTCAAGAGCTCATAGGTCCATCTGTCATAGTCCATTCTTGCCTCAGAGAGTTTCTTGAGGTTATCCAAGATTAACCCTTTACCCACACTTTCCTTATCCTCGCTAACCCTGTCCTTAGTCAGGTCCTTTTCAAAATCTTTGTTTGTTCCCCTCTCGGAATTCACATCAGTTTCCTCATTATCCTTGAAATCCACTTCTTCCATCGGATGGCTGTTGTCCTTACCAGGGCATTCACTAAGGATAGGGCTTTCATGACCAGGCTCATTATCACCACTTTCTTCCTCATTACCCAGCTCCTCATCTTTCTAGTTGTCTTCACCGTTGGAGTCGTCCGTCTCCATTCTGCTGCTTTCCTTTTCAATTTCCTCTATTTCCAACCTAGAGGCACTTTTCCTTTTTTTGCTAGAGGACGCCTTCTCCTTGCTGGAGTCTCCTTCTTCCATCTTTCTCTTACCTGGAGAGGCGGAAATCCTCTTATTTTCCAGCAGGGCGAGGGTTTTGCAATGCTCATAGATGAGCAGCAAAAGCCCGCAATGGAGAATCGAGCTAGAAGAGTTATTCCTATGTTTATTGAGAGACCTGGAGAGTGACCTAAAAAGGTAGTAGGGCAGGGATAACTTTTTGTCATGTCTGAAATGGTTTAAGAGAATGAAATGGTAGGTGTGGGCCCTAGAGAATCGGCCTTCAACTATGATGTATTCCATAATTGCATTCAGATCCCAGCCCCACAATTTCTTGATGTTTGCAGCTTCGTAGTAGCCCCCAGTAGCTTTGTCGATTTTAACCCTTTCTTTCTCTTTCCACGGGAACAGATTGACCGCGTTGTTGGAGACTTTAAGGTCTCGAAATAAATTAAGCCCAGTGTGGGGCATTCCAGTTACAATAGATATGAGCCCAACGTCTAGCTTAAACTTAACTCCATAGATTTTAAAAGAGCCATTAGACCAGTTTTCAGAAATCTTGGAAATGATGAGGTTAACCCTACCTTTGTCATAGTCCATGAGCCTCTCCATGAAATTGGTGAGAGAACCCTTTTTCCAGTTTTGCCTAGACTTTTGGCATCGCTTTCCAAGTTGACGTATTATCTGGTTCCTCCTACCTCAGGTCACCTCCCATCTTCGGATTCAAGCTATCTACTCTGTTTCTCTGCAAACTAATTCCTTCTTTCCCAAAGTTTCTTGAGATTTTGAACCGGGTTACCCACAAAGCATGCGGCAAATTATTAAAGATTGTTGGAGATCTGCCGCTTTGCCAAGTAATGATGACCTTTCCAACAAGGCATAAATAATTCTTTTTACCTGTCATGATTAAATTGTCCTTCTCTCCCCATATAACGGTCCTTTCTAAGGAACTCTTTAATGTTTAAATTGAGATCCTCCTCGTGCCAATTCGATTGGGAGTCATAGTTAACTCCTATATTCGCTAAACAATCTGCTACACTATTTTGCTCTCTGAAGGCATGTTGAATAATAATTTCTTTAAAACTTGCAATGATCTCCCTAGCTTTCATGATGATATTTTCAATTGACCAAGAAGGCTCTGACTCCCCCTTTAAACACTTAATAATATTAAGTGAATCTCCCTCAAGCCATAATTTATCATAATTAAGATTTTTGGCTAAAATTAAGGTGTTCAAAGTGGCAGAGGCTTCAGAAAAATGGCTAGTTTGATTTCCCAGAGGACCAGCCACCGCCTTTAAACAACTTCCAGCAAAATTCCTAACAATGCCCCCATATCCAGCTTTACCCGGATTCCCTTTAGAGGCCCCATCAAAGTTAGCCTTAATCCACCCCTGAGGAGGAAAACACCAAACAAGACTTTCTCTTCCAGTTTCCTTGCTAGTAGTAGTGGTAGAGAGGTTCCACCTGTCTTTGAAGTCATCTGTAGCTGCAGGTCCATGATCAGTGCCATAGAGGCATTAAAAAATACTCCTAAAAATTTTATCTGCCACCACTTCAGGAATAGCCCTTTTATCCCTAAAAATCCTATTGTTACGCTCTTTCTAGATATTCCATACAATAATCGGCAAAGTGATTCTCCAAGTCTCCATAATTTTAGGATTAGAATTAGGGCATTGCCATTGCTACCAGGAATCCCGAAGGGAGTTCGGGAAAACCCAGCTCAAGTTCCACCTGCTCAAGATGATTTTTCAGATGTCCCGACTAAAAGTGCATTGATTGAGAATATGGCAAGTCGTCTCTTCTTCCCTGCAACAAAGAGAACACCTATTAGGAAAAATAAAACCTCTTTTATGAAGGTTGTCCAGGGTTAAAACCTTATTTTGGATGAAAATCCAAAAGAAGATATTAACCTTTGGAACTAACTTCTTGTTCCAAACTTTAGCCTAGATGGGAATTTCTTCCACCGGATCATTATGAATTGCCACAGCTGAGGAAACAAAATATTTCCCATCTAGGGTTTCCCTCCATATCAATTTGTCATCTTTGTTGTCTCTAGGGATTTTAGCAGAGAGAGCTATCTAAAGGAACTTGAGCCCTGGGCACTGCTGGCTAAAATCAATCCAATTCCCATTTCTCCAGTAATCTCTAACCAACTCACCAAACCTCCTTTTGAACTAGTCTTTCCAATCTTTGAGGATTGGAATTTCCTCCAGAGGTTTATCTAGAATCCATCTATCTTCCCAAAATCTTATTCTCCTCCCATCCCCAAGGTTCCAGGTTCTACCAGTAGCAACCCAGCTTTTAGCATATTGAACAGCATTCCATATAGTTGATCCTTCAACAATGAAAGAATTATCAATGAATTCTTCCTCAGAGGGTTGCATATAGAGATATTTGTTTTTTCCAGATTGAGTTACATTCTCTTTCCTCCCCTTTCAGTCTCCATATCTGTTTGGCTAATAAAGCTTTATTCATAGAACCAATGTTACTTAAGCCCAACCCACCTGAGGCCTTAGGGGAACAAAATTTTATTCCAGGCAATAAGGGGTATTCTATTTTTTACTTCCACCCTCGACCAAAGGAACTTTTTTTGGATTCTTTCAATGGCTTCCGCAAACTTTGAGGGAATTTTCAATAGGTTGAGAGCATAAACATGAAGATTTTGGAGAGTGGCTTTGAGCAGAGTAATTTTGCCCGCTTGACTAAGGACAGCCCCTTTCCAACCAGCAAGTTTCAAGTTAAGTTTGTCTATCAGCTTATTCCAGAAAGAACCCTCGGGCTTGAGACATAGAGGAAGCCCCAAATAAGTAGAGGGAAGCTCAGAAATATTGCAGCCAATAATCCTTCCAATCCTTAGTTGCCTTTGGACTAGGGTATTGATGAAGAACAGAGAACTTTTATCCTAGTTGATTTTTTAGCCAGAGGTAGATTCATAAGTGTTTAGAATATTCTTCATGTTTTTAGCTTCCAAAATGGTGGCTTCCCCCATGGTAATAGAGTCATCAACGAATTGTTCATGAGAACAAACTACATTGGAGGAAGAAGGTTTCAAACCCTTAAGATTGCCATCTTCCACATTTTTAAGAATAAATCTGCCTAGACATTCAGCTAGAATAGTGAACAGGATAGGGGATATGGGGTCCCCCTGTCTAAGACCTCTGGTGCTTTTGAAGAAACTGGACGGGGAACCATTAACAATAACAGCAGAGGAGGAAGTTTCCATGAGTTGAGAATAGAGCTGAATAACTTTGTCACCAAAACCAAATGCTTTCATGATCCTAAGGAGAAACTGCTAGTTCACTCTATCAAAAGCTTTAGCCATGTCTAACTTTAGGAAGAAGCCCTGGTTATTCACCACTTTCAGGGAGTGGATATTTTTATGAATGGATATGATAGAGTCCAAAATCTATCTTCTGGGGACAAAGCCATTATGCTGTACAGAGATAATCCTAGGAAGAATTTCCAACAACCTGGAAGTCAAAACCTTGGATAAAATATTGTAAACAAAGTTACACAAGCTAATAGGTCTAAAATTGTTGAGAGAATCATCTCTGGGGATCTTTGGGATAAGGACAATGAAGGTGGCATTCAGTTCCTTGAGGAGTCTTCTAGAGCTAAAGAATTCTTTGACACCATTGCAGATGTCAGCCTTCACTATGTGACAAAATTTTTGGAAGAAGAACATAGGGAAGTCGTCCAGTCCAAGGGATTTATCACCCTGAAAGGAGAACACCACCTTTTTTATTTCTAAATTAGAGGGAATATGGGATAAAATGTTGTTATCATATTCCGTCAGGATGGAAGGAGTAGCTTGCAAAAGGGTGTTTTGATTGCTGAAATTTAGGTTATCCACATCTCCTAGCAGGGTGCTGAAATGCTCGAGAGCTTCCTTTCTGATATCACTATCCTCTGTTAGGATTCCTTTGTTGCAGGATAATCTGGCTATTCTATTAGCTGCCCTATGCTTGAGAGCAGTTAAGTGAAAGAACCAGGTGTTTTTATCTCCTTCCTTCAGGAACAAGGCTCTGGATCTTTGTCTCCAGAACATCTCTTCATTGGAAATGATGGTGTGGTATTTGGATAAAAGATCATTTTTGGCCATCCTAAGATCTTTAGACAGCCCAACGTCTTGGATTCTATCCTGAACCTCCTTTATTTCAGCTTTGACTTGAATTTTGCTCTTGAATATGTCACCAAAAATCTCTTTGTTCCAAATTTTAATTCTAGCTTTTAGGATGTTTAGCTTTTTGGTAATTCTAAAAAGAGTCATAACCTCCACTTCATAATACCACCATTTAGCAATACGAGCTTCCAGAGAAGGATGGGAAAGCCAAGCTTTTTCAAATCTAAAAGGGAAGTTTCTCTTGGCTGAAAAAGAGTTGGCAGTAAAGGAGATGGGGTAATGGTCAGACCCAATTTTGATAACAGAAGCAAGGGAGTAGCTATATTTAGAAAACCAGTCAGGAGAAATTAAAGATCTATCTAGCTTAACTTGAATCAGATCAGCTTCGATTCTTCTATTGGTCCAGGTGTAATTGATACCCTGGAGATCCACATCAATGAGAGCTTGATCATTTATGAAATCCATGAGGTCTTGTTTCCCATCAAGTTGCAAAGGGATACCTCCCATCTTCTCTTCCTCTTTGAGCGGAGTATTGAAATCTCCCATAATAATCCAACTTTGATCAACAAACTTCAGTCTGTTGGCTGCAAGGCTGTTCCAAAATTTAACTCTCCCGATTTTGGTGTTAGGCGCATAGACATTAGATAACACCCAAACAAAGTTATCCTTAATATGCTCAAGCTGAACAGAGTTCCTATTAAAAGCAGAGATGATTTCCTTACCTATTATAGTTTTTTGGTTCCAAAAAATCGCAGTTCCTCCAGAAGCTCCCTTCGAGTTAGATCCTATGACCCCATTTTCCTTGAAAATTCTAATCTTTTCAACTTTTTCCTTAGACATCTTGGTTTCCTATACAAGGACCACATCCAGTTTATGATCTCTTATGATGTTTCGCAACACATCCTGCTTATGAGGGGCGTTCAGCCCTCTGATATTCTAGGATATTATCTTCATACTTTAATTGGGGATAGGGATGACTCAATGGAACATTGTGTTCCATCAACACAGTTCTTCCAACTTTCCTATTCCCTTTGATGATTTAGGGATGGCCTTCCTTGCTTTTTGTTCTGACTTCCAACATCTGCCTTTTTCTTGATCTTGCTTCTAGTTGAGATTCCTCCATTGAGTTCCTCCTTGTTCGTTTTTCCTTCTCTCGAACTAGGAATCCGGAGATTCCCATCCAGCATATCCACGCTTTGAGAAGGGGTTTTACATAGAAGTGGCTTTGGGCTTCCATTAGTTAAAAGTAGTAAGGTCTCAATGTCAGAAGGGTCTTGAGCTTCATTAAAGTTTTCCTCAATCGATTTTGAGAATGATGAGGCTGGAATGGTTTCTTCCTTCTCCTGACTAACAGATCCAGCCTCCTAGTCCAAGATGGTTTCTTCCTTCTCCTGACTAACAGATCCAACCTCCTGGTCCTCTGGGTTATTTTTATTGTTCAACTCAATACCTTGATCTACTTCTTTAGAGCTCCCTGGTTGGTTGTTAGAGCAGACACAGTCTTGTTTATCATTACTACTATTCCCAATCCTCCTGACTTCATTCGCTAAATCTGTTACATCTTTATTTTGGTTACACTCAGTTGATGGGTCTCCTTTTTTATTTACCATTTTCCAAATCATTTTGTTCTTGATGTTTCTATCGGTCTTGCTTTCCTTGCTTTTCTTGAGCGGACATGATTTTGCCCAATGCTCCGATTTTTTGCAGTGGAAACAGGCAAATGGAAGAGATTCATATTCAATAGCTTGGGACCATTTTCCAAGTTTAGATATGATTTCTATGGATTGAGGCATATCCGTCATTTGATTAAAATTTATGCAGATACGAGTAAAGACTAACCTTGATTTAGCCATCGTCATCGGGTCAATCGTCAGGAGCTCTCCAAAGGATTTTGCAATACCCTTGAAAACTTCCTCATTCCAGTATTCCAGCGGGAGACCCGGGAGACGCGTCCAAACTGGTGCAGAAACAAAGAAGGACTCGTCAAGGGCAAGGTTCGGGGCCCATTTCTGAAGAGCCAGGGATGACTTGCCAAACATCCAGGGGCCTTCGCAAAGAGCTTTATTCATGTCTTCTTCAGAGTTAAAAGTAAAGGTAAAAAACCTTCTAGGCAGCGCTGCCACATCCACTTGACCTTTTACGAGCCATTTTCTCCTTATGAAATTCCTAACATCATCGATGTTAGGCCTAAAGCCAGAGAATCATCCCTCTAATGTCATGGATAGGCCAGCTACAGTCATATCAACCACTTTGTCTGGAACAGAGATAGCAACCAGTCTAGAGGTTGGGTCTGAGATATTTGTAACTTCCGGAAGCCTAGATTTAGCTAGCAACTTCACTCCAAAGAGCAAAGACCATTTTTTACCTTTACCTCTATCATGTGGGTCCTTGGGTTTTGAATCTTTATCCTCTCCCAGTTTTTCTTTTTCTGTGTCCTCTTTTGACCCTTGAGATGCCTGATCTCTTGCCTGTTCGCCAGTTTTGGTCCCAGAAAAACTGCAATCTCCAAGAAATCCGCCTTCCCCAGGAATCCCGCCATTTCCCAATTTGAAATTTGGGATTCCCACTCCTTTTCACTCTGCCATAGATTACTTCCTAACCTTTAGTTACAATAAGTGAGTTAAATCAATTTTACAAATGAGAATTTGAAACTTTTAGCTTTGATGAATAACCAAGTAATAAGTTTTGTTCAGGTACTTCTTTGTTTACATCCACTTCGTTTGGACTTTCAATATGTCTTTCCATTATTGTGTGTTATGTAGTATACTATCCAACGCTCCACATAATGCCATGTTTTCTGTCAAACAAATATGCACGGTGCCTATGCATTGCAATCTACATCTATGAGTACCAAAGTAGCTGCAATTATAACCATGCTCTAATAAATCGTCATTCACCAATCGTGGAATTTGGGTTTACACTTGCCACTACATGTCTTTGGAGCATCCTGTCATATAATTTCATGTGCCTTGTGTGAACTTACGTATTTGCAACCTCATCTACCAGAGCGGTTGTGACCACAACACCTATGCAATTCTTCCATTATTATGCGTAGATGGATGTCTATTGGCAATTTGGGTATATCCTGCAATTATTGTATTTGGAGGGATTTCATTTATTCCCCTCACGTGCTACGTTAATGCCTTCATGGTCTGCATTCGCTGGGAGACAGAGTTCTTTGAGGCGGATTGTCAAACATTTCACGTGCATTGTCTGTTCTTCCACGGTGCATTCATGTCTGCCATGATATTTTGTCAAACAGTTCACATGCCAGGTCAAGGCTTCCATGGTTTTCATTTGTTGAGGGACACATTTCCTTGAGGCGGTTTGTCAAACTGTTAAACGCCTTGTCTATGCCATTCACTACTGCCAAACACTCTATGTGATTGTCTTTTGATGGATGTAATACCCCATTCCATTTTTTGGATAGCCCGCAACCATCGCATTTCCTAAGACCACAATGCTAGAAGCAACGCATGTCAGGAAAGAACATTTTTTAAGAATTCAGTCATGTGTGTTGCTTGTCACTTGATTCGCATTCCTTGGAGGAATTCTTTCGAACAGTTCACATGCATTGTTTGTGCATCACCGCATGTCATGAGACCACATCTCTGGGATTAACGCCTGTCAAAGAGACATTTCTTTGAGATATTATGTCAAACAGTTTACATGTGTTGTCTGTGCATCCATAATTTGTAGTATACATGGTATTCTTGTCAAGCATCTCATGGATATTATCTATTCTTCCCCATTCTGCAACATTCAAACATGTTACATGTATTGTCTATTAGAGTCGTTGCACTTTGACAAAACAACTAACGGCTTTATCATACATTTACGGTTTGCAGCTATTCAAACATATGATTCGAGGCAAATCACGACTTGAAGTATGGTTCCATGGTTTGCATTCATAAGCACGTCATGTATTGTTTACCAAAGCGGTTGCGACTACAACATCTAACACGATTCCTTTATCCTCTTATGCCTTGATGAATATCGCGTCAGATTAACTAAACCTTAGCTAAAGGCATTCATTCATTTTGACAATCTACGCCTTACACACTTTGCATCCATACTCCATTGCAAGTATGTCCATGCTTCTTTCAGTGCATTGATGATGTTCATAATCCTGCTATTTGAAGCTTTCTTTTCCTCTCTTTTTAAAAAAAAAATCTTATGAAAAAGGGTTAAGAATGCTCATTTTTTGAGCATTTCTAACCTTTCTGACAAAGTGGGACCCAAAAGGTTAAGAAATGAGGTTAGAAATGTTACTATTTACTAAGTTGTCATTATTTTTATATCCAAAGTCATCCTATATACTCTAGTCGGTTAATACTACCGAAACATTTAGTCGGTAAGCACTAAAGCAATCGGTTATAGAAGATAGAAGTCACAGAGTCTAGTATACACTGAGTTGTCTACCGAGTAACACTCTATCTCTACCAAGCAGCAAAAATGCTATACTGAGTGAACATACACCGCGTGAAAAACGTGTTACCGGATTCATTGAACCTGGACACATGTGGAAACGTGTTACAAGATCGAGGAACAAAGAACCGTAATCACATAGGAAATTGCACCTTAAAGATTTTGTATGATCTTGAGGTCATCTATCCAATGAAAAATTTTGTATAGTTATTCATTCGATGAATCTTGTTTGTAAGATCGATGCATGAACATAATCACCTTCATAAGAGATCTATTTATACACCATGAATTGAGGATCAACAAGTGAGGAGAAAGAAAGACATTTGTGAAAAGCAAAATCATGGGAAAGCACTGAGTGTTATGACTGTTGCAGATATACAGAGGTCACCGAGAAGGATTTCAGAGAACAATCAAGGAACAGAGTAAATAGAAAAGTTTATCGAGTTACTTTATGGGTTAGCGAGGTATGCTATAAGCAAGGTAATCTCATTTTGAGCACATAGAATCTGCTATAACATTTCAGATGTAAAGTTGCAGATGTTTGTAAAGATTTTATTGTAACATTTTGAGTTGTAAGAGAAACCTTTAACAGGGTAAAAGACTCTAACAATGTCTATAAACTGTAAAGCCTTTAACCAGGTGCAGCATTTAGTTTAAGTGTTGTAAAATCCTTCAGCAAGGTAGATCTAAATATCTTCATACTCCTAACAGGGTAAGCTATCAGAAATAGCTAAACATGTAGCTCTAACCGAGCAACCTTTATTATTGCAGTAGTGAAGTTGTGGGTGCCATCCCCACCACAGTTTTTCTCTCTAACCAAGAGTTTCTACATAACCAAAATATATGTGTTATGGAGTGAATCATGTGTGATTGTTATTTATTTGTTTTAGCATTATATTATGTTACATTAGTTTTTGGTTTATACTTAACACTAAAGTTTTTGGTTTATACTTAACAGTAAAGTTATTGTTCCTGAAAAGATTTGAAGCATTGATTCACCCCTCCCCTCTCAGTACATTAGCTTTCCATATTGGGCCTAACATAGTTCGATGCATCTTATGACCTCTGTATATCTGCAACAGTCATAACACGCAGTGCTTTCCCATGATTTTGCTTTTCACAAATGTCTTTCTTTCTTCTCACCTGTTGATCCTCAATTCATGTTGTATAAATATATCTCTTATGATGGTGATTATGTTCATGCATCAATCTTACAAACAAGATTCATCGAATGAATAACTATACAAAATATTTCATTGGATAGATGACCTCAAGATCATACAAAATCTTTAAGGTGCAATTTCCTATGTGATAACAGTTCTTTTTTCCTCGATCTTGTAACACGTTTCCACACATGTGTCCAGGTTCAATGAATCTGGTAACGCGTTTTCACTCGGTGTATGTTCACTCGGTATATCATTTTTGCTCCTCGGTAGACATAGAGTGTTACTAGGTAGACAAATTGGTGTATACTATACTCTGTGACTTCCATCTTCTGTAACCGACTGCTTTAGTGCTTACCGACTGAATGTTCCGGTAGTATTAACTGACTAGAGTATATAGGATGACTTTGGATATAAACCTAATGACAACTTAGTAAATAGTAACAATGTCCCCTTTTGACATTAGTTTTGAAATGTTTGACAAAACTCCTTTCAATGTCAACTCAAAATCTATATACTTACAAAATTTGACTAAACTGATAGTATATACAATAGTCAATAAATAGTATTCTCAGATATACTCCCCTTATCAATATACTGTACATAATTTTGATTTTGCATGCTCGGTGATCAATGTTTTGTTTTTATTGCACTTGTTCTTTGCTCTTTGATCATTGCTTGGTGTTTGTTGCTTCCCTGTCAAATTCAACTATGCATTTGGATACTCTGTTATGCTCAGTATACTCCCCCTGTATACTGCACTCCCCCTTTGATACTTTGATACAATACTCCCCCTTTTTGACAAACATAAAAACTAGTTACCATTTGGTGGAGGCAACTGGTCAAAAATGGATTTATACTTTGTCCTTCCATCGGTGAGAGCGGTAGAGAGGACATCCTTGACACTATCCATGAGTGAATTCTGAGCTGTGATGTCAGCTAGGAGTGAGATCAGACCATCTAGTGTGCTTCCCTCTTGTTGAGTGGATAAATGAGTGGCTCGGTTGATCTGCTCTTGAACAGATGAAAGATGAGGAATGAATAATGTCTGAAGAATCATTATATCCATCCCGATCTTGTGCTCTTCATTTCAAAGTTCCAACTGTTGAGCCATAAGAGTTTGCAATTTGGTGTAGAAATTCTGAATAGAATTTGGCTCGGTAGTCAATGTATTTGAGAGAATGGTGATCTCTTGTTCAATGACTTTGGTTTTATTTTTGATGTCCTTAATGAATAAAGAGAATGTACAAAGCTTTTGAAACAAATAAAGAATATGCTTAAGTTGAGGGGACAACTCAGCAATAAATTTGACTAGTTTGACTTTACCGATAGCAATCGCTTTCTATACCTCTTCAATCATTTTTACAGTTAGCTCTTTATCCTTCAGCTTGCTCAGGTATTCAGATGCATCTACTCTTGGTGCTTCTAATTGAGTGAGGAGTTCATCCAGTTGCATATGGATGGCAGGATCTTTATTCACGGTAGCTTCAGGTAGCATGTCTGACAATAATGCCTTAACCTTCTAAAGTACACCGTTCTTTTTCTGAACAGCCATCTGTCTTTCCTGTTCAACTTTGGCTTTGCATAGTTCACCGAATTCAATTAGTGCTTGCCCTTTTAATTTGGATATGTCTACATTCGACAACACAATTGGTTTTGACAAATCTATCTTGGAACTATGTTTTTCATTTTCTTGTAAGATGCATCAAACTATGTTAGGCCCAATATGGAGAGCTAATGTACTGAGAGGGGAGGGGTGAATCAATACTTCAAATCTTTTCACGAACAATAACTTTACTGTTAAGTATAAACCAAAAACTGATGTAACATAATATAATGCTAAAACAAATAAATAACAATCATACATGATTCACTCCATAACACATATATTTTGGTTACACAGAAACTCTTGGTTAGAGAGAAAAATTGTGGTGGGGATGGCACCCACAACTTCACTACTGCAATAATAAAGGTTGCTCGGTTAGAGCTACATGTTTAGCCATTTCTGATAGCTTACCCTGTTAGGAGTATCAAGATCTTTAGATGTACCTTGCTAAAGGATTTTACAACACTTAAACTAAATGTTGCACCTGGTTAAAGGCTTTACAATTTATAGACTTTGTTAGAGTCTTTTACCCTGTTAAAGGTTTCTCTTACAACTCAAAATATTACAATAAAATCTTTACAAATATCTGCAACTTTACATTTGAAATGTTATAGCAGATTCTATGTGCTCAAAATGAGATTACCTTGCTTATAGCATACCTCAGTAACCCATAAAATAACTTGGTAAACTTTTCTGTTTACTCTGTTCCTTGACTGTCCTCTGAAATCCTTCTCGGTGACCTCTGTATATCTGCAACAGTCATAACACACAGTGCTTTCCCATGATTTTGCTTTTCACAAATGTCTTTCTTTCTTCTCACCTGTTGATCCTCAATTCATGCTGTATAAATATATCTCTTATGACGGTGATTATGTTCATGCATCAATCTTACAAACAAGATTCATCGAATGAATAACTATACAAAATATTTCATTGGATAGATGACCTCAAGATCATACAAAATCTTTAAGGTGCAATTTCCTATGTGATAACGGTTCTTTGTTCCTCGATCTTGTAACACGTTTCCACACATGTGTCCAGGTTCAATGAATCTGGTAACACATTTTCACTCGGTGTATGTTCACTCGGTATATCATTTTTGCTGCTCGGTAGACATAGAGTGTTACTAGGTAGACAAATCGGTGTATACTATACTCTGTGACTTCCATCTTCTGTAACCGACTGCTTTAGTGCTTACTGACTGAATGTTCCGGTAGTTTTAACCGACTAGAGTATATAGGATGACTTTGGATATAAAACTAATGACAACTTAGTAAATAGTAACAATCTCCCCTTTTGACATTAGTTTTGAAATGTTTGATAAAACTCCTCTCAATGTCATAACTCAAAATCTATATACTTACAAAATTTGACTAAACTGATAGTATATACAATAGTCAATAAATAGTATTCTCAGATATACTCCCCTTATCAATATACTGTACATAATTCTGATTTTGCATGCTCGGTGATCAATGTTTTGTTTTTATTGCACTTGTTCTTTGCTCTTTGATCACTGCTCGGTGTTTACTGCTCCCCTGTCAAATTCAACTATGCATTTGGATACTCTGTTATGCTCGGTATACTCCACCTGTATATTGCACTCCCCCTTTGATACTTTGATACAATACTCCCCCTTTTTGACAAACATCAAAACTAGTTACCATTTGGTGGAGGCAACTGGTCAAAAATGGATTTATACTTTATCCTTCCATCGGTGAGAGCGGTAGAGAGGGCATCCTTGACACTATCCATGAGTGAATTCTGAGTTGTGATGTCAGCTAGGAGTGAGATCAGACCATCTAGTGTGCTTCCCTCTTGTTGAGTGGATAAATGAGTGGCTCGGTTGATCTGCTCTTGAATAGATGAAAGATGAGGAATGAATAATGTCTGAAGAGTCATTATATCCATCCTGATCTTGTGCTCTTCATTTCAAAGTTCCAACTGTTGAGCCATAAGAGTTTGCAATTTGGTGTAGAAATTCTGAATAGAATTTGGCTCGGTAGTCAATGTATTTGAGAGAATGGTGATCTCTTGTTCAATGACTTTGGTTTTATTTTTGATGTCCTTAATGAATAAAGAGAATGTACAAAGCTTTTGAAACAAATAAAGAATATGCTTAAGTTGAGGGGACAACTCAACAATAAATTTGACTACTTTGATTTTACCGATAGCAATCGCTTTCTATACCTCTTCAATCATTTTTACAGTTAGCTCTTTATCCTTCAGCTTGCTCAGGTATTCAGATGCATCTACTCTTGGTGCTTCTAATTGAGTGAGGAGTTCATCCAGTTGCATATGGATGGCAGCATCTTTATTCACGGTAGCTTCAGGTAGCACGTCTGACAATAATGCCTTAACCTTCTAAAGTACACTGTTCATTTTCTGAATAGCCATCTGTCTTTCCTCTTCAACTTTGGCTTTGCATAGTTCACCGAATTCAATTAGTGCTTGCCCTTTTAATTTGGATATGTCTACATTCGACAACACAATTGGTTTTGACAAATCTATCTTGGAACTATGTTTTTCATTTTCTTGTAAGATGCATCAAACTATGTTAGGCCCAATATGGAGAGCTAATGTACTGAGAGGGGACAGGTGAATCAATACTTCAAATCTTTTCAAGAACAATAACTTTATTGTTAAGCATAAACCAAAAACTGATGTAACATAATATAATGCTAAAACAAATAAATAACAATCATACATGATTCACTCCATAACACATATATTTTGGTTACACAGAAACTCTTGGTTAGAGAGAAAAACTGTGGTGGGGATGGCACCCACAACTTCACTACTGCAATAATAAGGTTGCTCGGTTAGAGCTACATGTTTAGCCATTTCTGATAGCTTACCCTGTTAGGAGTATCAAGATCTTTAGACGTACCTTGCTAAAGGATTTTACAACACTTAAACTAAATGTTGCACCTGGTTAAAGGCTTTACAATTTATAGACTTTGTTAGAGTCTTTTACCCTGTTAAAGGTTTCTCTTACAACTCAAAATATTACAATAAAATCTTTACAAATATCTGCAACTTTACATCTGAAATGTTATAGCAGATTCTATGTGCTCAAAATGAGATTACCTTGCTTACCTCGGTAACCCATAAAATAACTTGGTAAACTTTTCTGTTTACTCTGTTCCTTGACTGTTCTCTGAAATCCTTCTCGGTGACCTCTGTATATCTGCAACAGTCATAACACACAGTGCTTTCCCATGATTTTGCTTTTCACAAATGTCTTTCTTTCTTCTCACCTGTTGATCCTCAATTCATGTTGTATAAATATATCTCTTATGACGGTGATTATGTTCATGCATCAATCTTACAAACAAGATTCATCGAATGAATAACTATACAAAATATTTCATTGGATAGATGACCTCAAGATCATACAAAATCTTTAAGGTGCAATTTCCTATGTGATAACGGTTCTTTGTTCCTCGATCTTGTAACACGTTTCCACACATGTGTCCAGGTTCAATGAATCTGGTAACGCGTTTTCACTCGGTGTATGTTCACTCGATATATCATTTTTGCTGCTCGGTAGACATAGAGTGTTACTAGGTAGACAAATCGGTGTATACTATACTCTGTGACTTCCATCTTCTGTAACCGACTGCTTTAGTGCTTACCGACTGAATGTTCCGGTAGTATTAACCGACTAGAGTATATAGGATGACTTTGGATATAAAACTAATGACAACTTAGTAAATAGTAACAATCTCCCCTTTTGACATTAGTTTTGAAATGTTTGACAAAACTCCTTTCAATGTCATAACTCAAAATCTATATACTTACAAAATTTGACTAAACTGATAGTATATACAATAGTCAATAAATAGTATTCTCAGATATACTCCCCTTATCAATCTACTATACATAATTCTGATTTTGCATGCTCGGTGATCAATGTTTTGTTTTTATTGCACTTGTTCATTGCTCTTTGATCACTGCTCGGTGTTTACTGCTCCCCTGTCAAATTCAACTATGCATTTGGATACTCTGTTATGCTCGGTATACTCCCCCTGTTTACTGCACTCCCCCTTTGATACTTTGATACTATACTCCCCCTTTTTGACAAACATCAAAACTAGTTACCATTTGGTGGAGGCAACTGGTCAAAAATGGATTTATACTTGGTCCTTCCATCGGTGAGAGCGGTAGAGAGGGCATCCTTGACACTATCCATGAGTGAATTCTGAGCTGTGATGTCAACTAGGAGTGAGATCAGACCATCTAGTGTGCTTCCCTCTTATTGAGTGGATAAATGAGTGGCTCGGTTGATCTGCTCTTGAACAGATGAAAGATGAGGAATGAATAATGTCTGAAGAGTCATTATATCCATCCTGATCTTGTGCTCTTCATTTCAAAGTTCCAACTGTTGAGCCATAAGAGTTTGCAATTTGGTGTAGAAATTCTGAATAGAATTTGGCTCGGTAGTCAATGTATTTGAGAGAATGGTGATCTCTTGTTCAATGACTTTGGTTTTATTTTTGATGTCCTTAATGAATAAAGAGAATGTACAAAGCGTTTGAAACAAATAAAGAATATGCTTAAGTTGAGGGGACAACTCAGCAATAAATTTGACTAGTTTGACTTTACCGATAGCAATCGCTTTCTATACCTCTTCAATCATTTTTACAGTTAGCTCTTTATCCTTCAGCTTGCTCAGGTATTCAGATGCATCTACTCTTGGTGCTTCTAATTGAGTGAGGAGTTCATCCAGTTGCATATGGATGGCAGGATCTTTATTCACGGTAGCTTCAGGTAGCATGTCTGACAATAATGCCTTAACCTTCTAAAGTACACCGTTCTTTTTCTGAACAGCCATCTGTCTTTCCTGTTCAACTTTGGCTTTGCATAGTTCACCGAATTCAATTAGTGCTTGCCCTTTTAATTTGGATATGTCTACATTCGACAACACAATTGGTTTTGACAAATCTATCTTGGAACTATGTTTTTCATTTTCTTGTAAGATGCATCAAACTATGTTAGGCCCAATATGGAGAGCTAATGTACTGAGAGGGGAGGGGTGAATCAATACTTCAAATCTTTTCAGGAACAATAACTTTACTGTTAAGTATAAACCAAAAACTGATGTAACATAATATAATGCTAAAACAAATAAATAACAATCATACATGATTCACCCCCAACTTAAGCATATTCTTTATTTGTTTCAAAAGCTTTGTACGTTCTCTTTATTCATTAAGGACATCAAAAATAAAACCAAAGTCATTGAACAAGAGATCACCATTCTCTCAAATACATTGACTACCGAGCCAAATTCTATTCAGAATTTCTACACCAAATTGCAAACTCTTATGGCTCAACAGTTGGAAGTTGGAAATGAAGAGCACAAGATCAGGATGGATATAATGACTCTTCAGACATTATTCATTCCTCATCTTTCATCTGTTCAAGAGGAGATCAACCGAGCCACTCATTTATCCACTCAACAAGAGGGAAGCACACTAGATGGTCTGATCTCACTCCTAGCTGACATCACAGCTCAAAATTCACTCATGGATAGTGTCAAGGATGCCCTCTCTACCGCTCTCACCGATGGAAGGACAAAGTATAAATCCATTTTTGACCAGTTGCCTCCACCAAATGGTAACTAGTTTTGATGTTTGTCAAAAAGGGGGAGTATAGTATCAAAGTATCAAAGGGGGAGTGTAGTATACAGGGGGAGTATACCGAGCATAACAGAGTATCCAAATGCATAGTTGAATTTGACAGGGGAGCAGTAAACACCGAGCAGTGATCAAAGAGCAAAGAACAAGTGCAATAAAAACAAAACATTGATCACCGAGCATGCAAAATCAGAATTATGTATAGTATATTGATAAGGGGAGTATATCTGAGAATACTATTTATTGACTATTGTATATACTATCAGTTTAGTCAAATTTTGTAAGTATATAGATTTTGAGTTATGACATTGAAAGGAGTTTTGTCAAACATTTCAAAACTAATGTCAAAAGAGGAGATTGTTACTATTTACTAAGTTGCCATTAGTTTTATATCCAAAGTCATCCTATATACTCTAGTCGGTTAATACTACCGGAACATTTAGTCGGTAAGCACTAAAGCAGTTGGTTATAGAAGATGGAAGTCACAGAGTATAGTATACACCGAGTTGTCTACTGAGTAACACTCTATGTCTACCGAGCAGCAAAAATGATATACCGAGTGAACATACACCGAGTGAAAATGCGTTACCAGATTCATTGAACCTGGACACATGTGTGGAAACGTGTTACAAGATCGAGGAACAAAGAACCGTTATCACATAGGAAATTGCACCTTAAAGATTTTGTATGATCTTGAGGTCATCTATCCAATGAAATATTTTGTATAGTTATTCTTTCGATGAATCTTGTTTGTAAGATTGATGCATGAACATAATCACCGTCATAAGAGATATATTTATACAGCATGAATTGAGGATCAATAGGTGAGGCTAGGTTTTTGTAGAAGCATATCAACATTACACCTGTACTGAATCCAACATATGAAGATGCTACTTTGTACAGTACATTCTTATTGGATTTAACCATCCAACTGTAGTCAGTGTGACTCCCATTTTGTGATTGAGCAGTGAGCTCTAGGCTGTTGGCCTTTCTGCATGTGTAGACCCCATTTATGTACACTTACTATTTGCAGTAGTATCATCTGATTGTGGGTAAGGGTTCCCACCGTGGTTTTTCCCCTTACAGGGTTTCCACGTACAAATATTGGTGTTATGTGTTGTGGATGACTTTATGTTTATGTTTCATGCATTAATCTTTACTGGTATAGCAATTTACTGTTAACACTGTCTACCGACATACTTAAGGTGTATACCGGTATTAAGCATTAAGTTGGTTAAATGGTTTTTGGTTTGAATTTATTAGACAACTGATTCACCCCCCCCTCTCAGTTGTCTCCGAGACCTAACAGTTTATATGTACATGTTCGACAATTTGTTTATGCAATTGCAGTACCAAGCATCGACTCCACCTTAGTCTTCAGGTTTGAGCGTGCTCTACAACCCAATGGTAAAGTGGAAAGGGAGATATCAATCAAACCCCGTCGTACCATCGTTCCTATGGAACAAGTCCCTTGTCAGGTATCCTTGTATAGTGTTTATCCAGTCTTGTCATTCGTTAGCCCAGTTGGTCCTCCGTGTTTTGATATGTTGTATTTTGTTGCTCCTGTGTGTAGTATAATAATTATCTAATATTTTGTGTTAAAGATTAGTATTATATTTTATTGATATTTGGATGTCGTTATTTGATTAATTAATCAGTTGGAATTGTCGAACTTAAAGATTTAAATTATTTAAATTATTTAATTATTTTGAAAAGAGTATTTATTAAGGGAATTAATAATAACATCTATTTGTGTATTTAAAGATTAATCAATTAATAATTTATTATAGTTGTCTCTTTTGACCTATTAATTGAGAAGCTTAAGGGCTTAACTTATTTATCTAAATTGGAAGGATTAATTTAAATATAAAATTATAAATATTTAATTAAGTATTTTCATTACTCATGTAATAATCTATTAAAATACAATTATAACTTAACTGTTTAAAAAAATTAATTTTAAAGAAAATAATTAATAATTATTCTATTTTCATATTGCATGTGTGGGGGTTACTAAAATAAAGTAATTAATGGAATTTATTTAATTGGGAATCTTCCATGCGTATGGGAGTTACAATTTTGGAAAAAGCATATCTATTGATTTTGGAAAAAAAAAAATGGGGAAGTTTTTCTCTACATGTGTACTATCCGAGTTATGGGATTTTGGCAGAAGAATCTGGGGAAAATTTCTAGCTTTGGGGAAAAACGAAGTTTGGAAAATTGTTGATTCATCTGAAGAAGACCTTTTTGGATTGGTACCTCGTAAATTACCATTCTATTATTGTTTCATCTTTTAGATAGCGTAATAAAGTAGGAAACCTGGTTCTTTATATATATATATATATATATATATATATATATATATATATATATATATATATCCTTGTGTGCGGTTTAAAAGTTTTTAAGTGCAGTACTTTGTGATATTCTTTTCAAGGCAGTTCGGATGATTAATGTAACACACACACACACACACACACACACCCACACCCACACCCACACACACACACACACACACACACCCACACACACACACACACACACACACACACACACACACACACACACACACACATACATACATACATACATATATATACACACATATGTATACATATACATATGTAAGTATGTATACATATGTATACATATGTATACATATATGTATGTATGTATATATGTGTGTGTGTGTGTGTGTATTTTATTATACATATATGTATACATGTGTGTGTGTGTGTGTGTGTCTATATTAAAATTTGTGCCCATAGTCTCTATGGTCTGCATAATTCTTCATTAATTAGTTAATAATCAGATTGTGTTTACAAATTATTGCAGGAAGCCTTGTCTTCTTAAATGTTTGTATATTAAATCTTGTTTCATTTCTTATTATGGTAATTATTAGGAATGAAATGAGTTATGATGGTTTAAAATTTGGATTATTGAAATTAATATTAATTTGAATTAATTGTTGTATAGACGAGTTTATGTTCTCTAGGTGTCTTAGTTAAGATTGAATTCTTTTATGCATGGAAATTTGAGACCTTGTTATTGCTTGACTCTTATTTTATTGTGGACTCATGGTCATGTTGTTTAAATGCTTTTAGCTTCCAGAGGCTAGGACAGAGCTAGAGTTCCTTTAGTGCAAATCCTCTTTGTCCTTGAATGTAATGAGTTTAGTGTCTTGTACGGGTTCTATTGTTCCTTGTTGCTCTGAACCATCTGGATTGTTTTCATTTTCTATCAAGTGGGTTAAGCCTTGCTATGGTTGGACCCTTGTCTCCTCGTGTTTTGGGTGTCATGGCCATGTGATTTATTTTGGATTCCTAGGTGAAAATCATGGGGGAGTATCTTTCATTGGGGGTCGGGACCCAAAGTGGTCGCTAGGGTAACTCAATGAGAGTTTTGTAATCAAGTGAAAACCTAATTGATGAAATTAGGTCGATAGTTTGATCACATTAATAAAGATAAATTGTTGCCCCTTTTTCCCATAAACACTCGTATAGGTTTGGGCTAAGTACAGAAGGCCTAGAATGGCATCCACCAATCTTGTTCCTTCGAGAGGTAGGTGTGGTCTACTAGTGTTGTATGGGGGTCGGGGGTCGGGAGAGGTCACCAGGGTAACTTAGGATGGGGGTCGGGACCTAGTGAAGACCTACTAGGGTAACTCATGACAACCCAGTGATGACACTCTTCCCTATTGCTACCTAGTGGTAACTTGCATCTTTTGTCCTTTTGTGGATTGCTTTGAGCTTCTGGAAGTGGTTGGTTAACTTTTGCTTGTTTAACCTTTTGTGGATTGCTTTGGGTTTTCTGGAAGTTGGGTTGATTTACTTTTGTCTCTTGAGATGTTATTTTTGTGAGCCTCGTATGTGTTTTATCTAGTTGAACCTCTTGTGAACCTCTTGTGTGTATAGTTTGATGGTGCTCTAGTGAGTCATGTTGGTATCCTTGTATGTTGTTTCTACCTTGTGGGTTTGGTTGATACCTCCTAGCACGGGGGTGGACCTTATGGTACCAAATGGTTGGGTGGAGTGCTATTTGCACCCATTGTGTTTTGGCTCATCTTGCTTCATGTTCAAGGAGGCTCATGAGAAGATTGAAGACTGTTATTATTGTACTAGATTCATGTATTCATCCCATCATGGGACTCTTGGAGATTGTATCTTTATGGATCTGTTGTAGTGTATTGATGTTCATATGTATAATCTCAAGCAATTTAATGAGTCTTGTACCTATGTAAATGATCAGTGTTGTAATTTGTATAGCAGTTCTTGTTGGGTTTATTGGAAGATGTTCAACCTTGAGTTGCATCGTTATGGGGCCTAGAAGATGGTTGCTAGTTGTTAAATGTGTATTATTTTTCATCATATTGTATGTATCTCTATGCATGTGTAATGTAATCTTTATAAAAAAAAAATTATTCACATATTCATTGCTTTTATGGTTTAAGTCCTCTTGGCCTCATATCGGGGCATGACATTATCACTTGACAAGGAGACAAATGAGCAGTTTTCAGAGACAACATAATCATTCTTCATGCGTCCATCTTCCATAGCATATACTTAATGGGAAGTATACCTACATCTATACATGGTTTTATTTCTTCCTAAGGGGAGACAAGTAGTTTGTAAGCATTGGATATTGTTTTATCTTCAAAAATTTACCATTCTTGCATAACATTATTCATTATGGGAGGCTACATATTTTATTTCATTCCATCCTATGGTGGGTTTATTATTTGGATCCTTGTGATGGATTTAGATCTTGGGGGGTATTGATGTTGACACCTTCATACATCACTTCATCTTTCACTTGTACATAATTTGCATTATCTCTTTTTGGAGAGAAGTTTTGTCCCAGTCAATTCTCTTCTCTACTCCATTTGTGAGAGATTAGTTGCATGACTAGTTGTGTTTGGGCACCTAACATAGCCTTTTTGTTGGGACCCATATATTGCATTAAATATATTAGTCTTGCATCATGTGCATAATACTTATTTTTCATAAGTTGCACTTGAGGGGGGTTGTTGGTACTAATGAGGTTATATCCTAAATAATTCATAGTTAGAACCTATTCACATGTTGAGTTTACTAAGGATAGCTTGCATTTAAGTTAATTGTCATGTGTAAATTATCGTTTAATATTTTTCATTTTAATTATAGTTAGTTATCCTAGGTGGCATTCTATAGGATATGACTCATAGCTCAATATTTAACATTAGTTTCATGTAAGGCATCATGCATTTAATATTTATAACAAGGTCTAGTTGTAATCCTACCTTATCGGCTTACCCATATAAGCAAGGCTCATTTGTACATTTGTTGGTAAATAGATTTGTCACTGCAGTCGTTTACCTAAAACTGACCTTGTTTGCCCGATGAGCAGTGACAAACATTCCAACAGTTGGAGAGATCATTCTGTGAAACACGATCTTCCTCTGTGTTTGAGAGGGGCAGATCCCTCGTGTGATAGGGGTGTTTAGGATTTTTCGTGTACTTTTAACCTGAAAGTACATAAAGGAGAAAACATAGAACTTAAACAAGATTAATAACAGAAAACCTACTAGAAGACATACGAACACCAAGTAAGATTCCATAAATGATAACAATCACAAAAGGGGTTACAACCAAAAAGGTTAGTCATGCAAAAATGATGAAAGAAGTACAATAAACCTCGACACGCGAAGAGATAGGTTGTACCAACACATGCAAGTCAAGATACCGTCAAATGATGTGTTTCATCAATACATTTCACCAATATATAAAGGGATTACTAATTCAACATACGAGAAATTAATAATGATAACTCATGAGTACATTCAAGACACACGAACTTAATGCATTCTTCATTATCCTTTTTGAAAATATACAAGTTCAAAAACCCCTTATACAAAGGTATGAAAATCAGAAGATCTCACTTAGTTTCTATACAAAATTTTGCAGAGTTTTCCCCCTCTGTAAGAGTCTCCCCCCCCCCCCACTTTACATTACAAATAGCCTTGTATTTATAGGCTTCCTGGAATAGCCACCTTAGTAACTAACTTTAATCCTGGGTTAATAACTAACTCTTTTCTGCGTGAATTTCAAAGAGTTAATAACTTACACACTTATGCGTAGAAAAAGTCGACTTCCTAACCTTTAGTTACAGTGAGTGACAAAAAGTCACCTTTACCAAAATGGTAACCTAAAACCAATATTTCCAAAGAAAGTGCAAGTTACTTGATTTGTCAAGATGACCATTATGTCTTTTTCCAATACATGCCTGAATCATACATTCTAACTGCATTTGCTAAGCACCTCTTTCCTTGAATAAAATAACATGTAAGGCTTGTAAAAGACATGATGAATCCAATCATACCCAACTTCATTGTCACCTTGACCATTCGGTGAGGATGCATTTGAATTAAGCTCACTTCTATTGGAACTAGAGTATTCACTTCTTTCGCCCTCCTACAATAGCTCCATATTTTATGATTCTTAAAGAGGCAACACCAAAAAGAACAAATCTTTTGAGTACACATCATATTTTGTGAATATATTAGACCTTGTAATCCATCACGTGCTCTCATGTTTACATAAAATAAATCATATTGTGATTCATATACCTATAATTGAAATATATTCCTTAAAGTTTATGTGGGAATGACTTCATAGAAAATCTCATCTTCGCCATTTTTCATCACAAAGTTAAATATTAATGAATCCTCTTTGTAGAATCTTTTCCAAAGTCAAGTTCTTTTGTCATGGAAGATTTCCAACATAGTGCACCTTCATGCTCATCAAACAAATTTGTAATAAGAGTATCCAAGGTTTCATCTAAACCATATAAACTCAATCTGGCTTCGAGGTAAAGTAAGCAACAAACAACAAACAACATATTTTTCAACATCACACCCATTTCTTGGATATAGTTTGCTAGGGCTAAATATAAAGTCTATGATGCAACTTCATTTTATCAAAACTTTTGAGAGTTTCCTTGCCAAGTCTATTTTGTGATGATTTTGTAATCATTGCATTCCTTGAGCTGGCATCTCTCTGAGGTATTTTGTCAAAACAATTCAGGTGTGATGTCAATGGTTGCATATTTCGCATGTGTCTCAAGTAGAGCACGGATTGTAGAATGCAGCTTTGTACCTACCACTCACATTGCTTGGATGCTTTTAAAACTTTTATAAAATTCATTTTGAGAGAATCCCTATGATCATGGCATGCAACAAGATTGTATTTCTTTGTGGCGTTATGTCAAACAATTCACTTGCCTTGTTGTTGCATTCACGTTCTACATGCATGCTGCCAAAGTATAAGAAGTGTAATTTTGGCTTTATACTACAATTTGAATTCACTTCAATGTTTCTAAATCATTTTAAATGCATCCATTTTAGTGCATATCGTACTCATGAAGTAACCTTTCCTTGAGACATTCTATCAAACAATTCATTGCATTTGTCTGTGCATCCACCTTTTCCACGATCAGCAACATATCCTTGAAGAATTATGTCAAACAGTTCACCTGCTGGAGTTAACGCCTGTGAACAGTTTTCATGCATGGATGAGACCACATTTCTTTGAGGGAGTCTATGAACAGTTTTCATGCACTATTAATACTTCCACGTTGCCCTCAAACCTGCCAAAATAGTTCACATGCGTTGTCTGGACTTCCACGTTTTGCATTCCTCTTCTAAGCTTGCAGAATTCACGCCTATCGCAACATTAGAATTGTCCTTTGATGGATATTATACCCTGTTGCAAAGCTTTTTTAACAAATTTATCTTGTGTATACTTTGCAATCATGGCATTCTTGAAACCATATTTATTTGAGGCAATTGTCAAACAATTCACTGCTTCATTTCTGCTCTTGAATTATTTCACATCATGAGATGGTTGTGCTTCTAGATTTCGCATGTATTTCCAACAAAGTTTGGGTTGTGGAATTTGGCCTAGCGCTACCAAGAGTGTTTGGTTGATATTTTCTAAAGCATTTCTTAACACATTACATCTTATCCTGCAACCATCATATTTCAATAGATAACATCGCTTTGAGGAATCATGTTAAATAGTTTACTTGCCTTGACTCTGCTCCACGGTTTGCATTTATGTCTACGGTGATTCTTTCAAACAGCTACAAAGAAATAATGTTGCCTCCATGATCTGCAGCATATGACATTTTTTTGTCAAACATGTCATGTCGTGAGATGACATCAATGTGAGGCATTCAATCAAACAATTTGCATGTGCGTCGCTATGCTTTGATGGATGTAATACCCCGTTTCAAAAATCCATTTTGTGGATATCTTGCAATCATCATGTTTCATGAGACCACATTCTTGCGATCAAAACATGTCATGAATGACATTTCTTTGAGGAATTATGTCAAACTATTGGTGTGCCTATGCATTCCCTATGCTCCCACGATGCCTTCAAATCTGCCATGTGATTTGGTCAAACAATTCACATGTGTTTTCTGGGCTGCCATGGTTTGCATACTCCTCCTTTGTGGCAACTTGTCAAAGATTAAATGCCTTATTTATGGTTGCATTATCATGTGGACTATGGTGATCTCCCAAAACAATTTATGTACATTTCCTCAAAACAGCAGCTACGCCTCTATATTATGCATATCAATCATTCCAAGCAGCTGCAACTTCAACATCTGGTGAAACCATTTACCTTCAACAAATTGATGAACGTTCATAACCTATTGTTTGAAGCTCCTTGTTTTTAAACTCTTATGAAAGAGGTGAAGAACGCTCACTTTTTGAGCATTTCTAACCTCTTGACAAAGTGGGACCTGCAAGGTTAAGAAATGAGGTTAGAAATGCTCAATTTTTTAGCATTCCTAACCTTTATTTTTTGTGATAGGTTAGAAATACGGGTTATAAATGCTCAAAAAGTGAGCATTTCTAACTTTTTTGACAAAAGGTTGAGAAATGAGGTTAAGAATGCTTTAAAAGTGAGCATTTCTAACCTTTCACTTCAACGAACAATCGAGTACATCTTGGAAACCATTGACCACTAAGAGGAATGAAGGAAGAATGCAATTGATATTTTTAAACAGCTTTTTATCGTAAATGACCAGACATATTAAAATAATTTAAAATATTAAATTATTATTTGAAAAATAATTTAAATATTTTAAATTTATTGCTTTGGCTGGAGAAAAATGACATAACTTTCAAACGGTAGGGAGTTAGGTCCTGAAATTCGAAACACGCGTCAATGAAAGGGAAAAAGATCCACACAATTATTTACACCTCATGACGAAGCCTTCAATGAGATATATTAATCATTTGGAAGCAACAGACACCAAAAATTGAAAGTTTAAAATATGACAAAGTATGAACTGGGTTCGGGTGAAAGTTGGACATGTGATACAAAATGAAGTTTAGATCTTGATTGTCAAGTGATTTCCCTCAATTTATGATAATTTTTAAAATTATTTCATTTTTCACATTTTGACTAGTAAGGACCTTGGATTGCGTGTTCACTATTTACGCAAAAACAGCTATTGGATCTTTACTCGACACTGAGACCGATTTGAAGTTCAAATTTTATGTAGGCCAAATATGGGGGCAACAACATTATATCAATAAATTTCATCTCATTATTCATTCAATCTCATGTTTGAACATTCTCTTGTGGTTGGAATCTTTCTTGGTTGATCCTTGAAGTTTGCAACTTCATGATGGGCTCTTTATTATTTTTACATGGTTTCTTTGAATGTTTTTTTTTTTGAAATGAAACCTACACTCATAGCCTAAAATCACCCAAAACTTAAAGCTTCACCAAATACGACATGATTAGATTGTAGCACAACTTTCATTTCCCCCCTTTAATATACCCCATTGGTTCATGTGGTTGAGGTCATCTGTCAAGGTGATGAAATCCCCAAGTAGACCTCCTAAAAGGAAAGAGCTACTAGATGTTTATGATCTCTAGCCTCACATGAAGTAAAAGGATAGAGCATATGCATTACTAGTATCCTAGGCTAACACAATAAGATAAATCAAATGAAGGTTTTTGATCCCTAACCTCAACAAATGGTACACAACAAGACCTTGTGCCTTCAAGTGAATCGAAGAAAAGAACACAAAGTTAATTGACCTCTTATAAATGAAATGATCTTGAATTAGTGATAAAGATAAGCCTTCGAGGCCATGAACTTGTAGAAGATGGAATTAGTAGGTTATCATTATAGCCTTTAACAATTAGTTTTAAGCTACACAACAAATATAATAAGTATTAAAAAATCAAATAAAAATGATTTGTATCCTATAGGGGATTGGGAAATCCAAACCAACTATATAGGGGTATGGTGGGACGTATGTGGGGCCCCACTTATACAGATTTGGGGGTGTAGCCCCTGAAAAATATTTTTGGTAAGCTAAAAGATAAATCAAAATGCATTTTATTGGTTGAAATGGATCGCTTATACATTACACAGTTGTCGATGCATAGAGTGAATTTACCTATGTACAGAGAAGATTCACCCAAATAGTCATGATTTTTTCTTAACTCGTCTTCAAGTTGTCCTTCAACACATTTGCCGATGCAGGGTTAGAAAATTCACTAAAATTAGATTTTTCACTTTGCTAAGGGTGTATTTACCTCAAGTTTACATTTTTGCCTATATTTTTTTACTTTTTTTCTTGTTTACATTTGCATTCACCTTATATAAAAACCAATCTACTAAAATGCGACATGTGCAAAAATTTTGGATGCTTGGGTTTTATCCAACGAATCTAGGCATTGACACTTGGATGGGCGAAGCCATGGGATATTATCGCCTAGTTTTGCTAGTATCCATGCATATGGGTTTCAACAAGAGCCTGGTTCAACTAGGATGAAATCGTGTACAAATATGGTGTGGATGGGGTACTTAGGTATGCAGGCCTTTGAACTCGTCCCTTTGTTATGACCTCTCCTTTGTGTCCATTATTTTCCGACTATGGCTTTTGATGAGAAAATTAGAAAAGAAGTGGTGGGAAATAAAAAAATATATGCTGCAAAATTGGGTTTAGTTGGAAGGTTTTAGGGGTTTTTTTTTTTTTTAGCGTTCATGAGTTGCACAGCTAGATATTGGATACATGGTGACCTATAGTAGAAGGCAATATATAGATCTACTTCTATGCACAATTTTTTTGGTGGTAATGTTTGATAGTGTCCGATACAGACAAATAATTCTCTATGAATATCAATGGAGTCTTGAGCAACATTTTCTTATGCTAAAATCGTGGCATAATTTGTTTAACCCTTCTATCAAATATTTTGATACTACTCCAATCTAGATAAGGCTACCCAATCTTCCATTAAAATGTTGGTTTCAAACTTGTTTTTGAAGCAAATGGCAATTCACTGGGCAAGGTATTGGTGGTGAATGAGGGCTCTTAAAATTATTTTCATACTAGGTCTTCGCCTAAGTTCTTGTGGATTTCAATATTACCAAAGATCTTCTAGATGATATTTATTTAAAAATTGTTGAAAGGGGGTGGACCCATTTGTTATATTATGAACGCCCACCCTTTTCTTTTCATAGATGTTTCATAATGAGTCATATTATTGCACATTGTTCAATGTGAAAAAATTATTTCCAAGCCTCCTAGTGGAAGGATGCCTCAACAGAGAAAGAAGAAAATAAATGGGAGAAACTCCACCGACTATTACCATAATGAAAAAATGTTGTGGAGGGTTTTCATGTACATTCACCAAGATCTGCACAAAGCCCACTTAGGACCAAGGTGGGGTCTCCTCCTATTGGGCAAAAAATTGATAAGATTTCTTATGATTCTTTCACTTGTGAGATGGTGGTAAATCAGAAAAAGACTTCTTAAATTTGGTCTTAAGAGGGAACAAGGAAGTCTCCAAATAAATTAGAAGAGGTGGTTGGTGTAGGGTCACCAAAGGATAAATGGATTGTGGTATAGAGGAAATGGAAGAAGACTAAGGTTATGCTTAATATTCATTGCATCTATGATCTCATTATAAAATTGGAGAAAAGAAGTGATTGGTGGTTGATACAATGTCCTACTTGGATCTTAATGATTTTTTGTATTTTCATTAATGAAATCTAAGTGTTGTGCATGGATCTTTCTCTTTGGGGATGAGGTCCCCTTTTGTGACCTCACTTGGTGTGGGCCTAGATAATGTTTTTGTATTAATGCAATGGGTGTAGTCCCATTGATTGCTATTTATTGATAAAAAGCGTACATTCACCTTGATTATTATTCTTTTTCCCATTTAGGTGTGCATTTTTCATAATTATTGCACTTTCGTGTGTTCAAGTGTGCATTCACCTATCTATAACTAAAGTGATTTTTTGTGTGGATTCTTCAGCTTCTAATATAAGTAATATTCAGCTATTTCAAGAACATATTTATCTAAACAAGCAACATGGGTCATTTTTAAGGTACTACGAATTCACCTCAATAAAGTCACATTCGCCTTATGACAACACATATTCACATGAACAACACATTCGCCTTTTTGTAGTTGTAAAGACATAAAAACTGACAATAAAGAAAAAAGATTGCAACAATTTGGCATGGATCATATTGGGCATGCTATAAATGTATCCATGAAATATTTGTCAATGTGAATGATCTAGCTATTTAAACCAAACAAAACATAATAACATGAAAACACTTAGATTGGGTGAAAGAGGCTTAAACAAGCATATAATTCAATGAAATTAATTAAACCAAACCTCTTGTTGCATATATTTGACCAGGATGTTTGATTACATATGCGCTTACTAATAATTTTTGTATCACAATAACACCCAATTACAAAATGAGTGAGTGAGGGATAAAATGGTTTGGTGTGGGATAAATATTTTTGGAATTTTGGATGAAGGGTAAGGATGATCTCAATGAATAAAGGGCTAAGATTGATTAGGTTATCTCAAAGAATGAGATTATGCCAAGTGGCACAATGAGATGGGGTGAGGAGATGGAGGGTACTTTGAGGGGACACATGAAAATTTAAAACTCCCATTTATAAAAAAGAGAACAATTGGAGGGAAATAAAGGAATAAAAAACTCCTTTTGGATACTTCGGGAAGAAAGATCAATGTGCCCAAGTGCATGGGGTCTTCTCCAAAATAGGATGCATTTAAGGTTGGATGTGAGGGGTGAGGGGTGAGACTATGTGGGGATTTGAAGTGGTTAAGTCCCACTTGACTAGTATTAGGGAATGTGCAAATGATTATGGAGAGATCATATGTGGATTAGGGGTAATGGGAAAACTTGAAGGATATGACAATTGAAGATGATTGAATAAATAAATAGGATTTATTTATTTAACTTATAGAATATAAAGAGGAAACATAAGACACATGTAGATAAATAACTAGAGTTGATTATTTACTTTAGAATAGGACAGTAATAGAGACTATTGTTTGCCTAGCCAATAAGAACAATAACTAGATTTAAAGTCTTAACTCAAAGATTGGTCATCCATTCTGAGTAGCTATCATTTCCATGACTAGGTTTCATTTACTTTTCAATCTAGGGATGTATTACTTGAAATGGGTCTGCATTGTATATGCACTAAGTTCCTATGATAGTCATTATGCACTATTGCAGCAACTACGTCTATCTGAAATAAATAAGCAAAAATATGACAATTGAATGGCTACAGGAAATCTTAACATAAACAAAGGATTCTAACTAAATAATTGTTAACTAAGTTCAGAGCTGACAAATAGGAATTACTCTGTCTACTTTGGCTGCAGGAACAATCACAGGATCTGGTTCCAGTGGTTGCAGGAACAGTCAGTTGCTAGAACATCTACTGCAGCAAAAAACAATCACACAGGAATACTCACCAAGTGGGCCCCCTTGGATGAGTGTATCCAGACTTCAAATGATTCTATATACTCAAAATAATATAGCTTTTATTCATTATTTCCAAAAGTTGATACAATACATGAGATAAGAGAAATGCTTGTAATTCTGGAAAACGTTGTCTATCCTCCGCGAAGAGGTGCAGGTCTTTATCTATAAGGAAGTTATAACAAAATTTCAACTACCTAGATCATGCCAATGAAATTAGGCGAAAACATTTATTACAACAAAGAGAAGAATTTAATCCATAGAGAATGTGGTACTTTACTAAACCGCAGCCAAGAATATAGCATGACGGTGGTTACTAGATTGATGCTTGTTGGAGGCAACCATAAATGATTCAGGTATCGCCTCACTATTCCTTTTCCAATTCACTCAAACGCCATCTTCTCCACTTGTTTTAAATTCTCAACCGCCCTGAAATGTCTCCAATTGTTTGCATGGCGTGACTCTCCATCTGGCTTAAAATAACCGCTTCTGCAACAACTTATTTAATCCTGCATTATAGGTTAGAACATACAAGCGCATATATATCCATTTTCACTAATCACAACATTTATACATCCACGCATGATATTACCATAATAATCCGCATAACTATAGGAATATTAAGTCAAAACACTTCAGGGTTCGACGGGTTTGGCTATCATTCAAAATGCACACAATCAAAACTTTGATACATCACATTACTTAAACATTGTCCCAACATGCAACTTAAAACATAGGAAAAACTTATCAGTCATAGAAATAAAAGATCTATTATTTTAGCTCATCATTTTCCCCCCAACTTAATGTCTTGTTGGTCCTCCAGCCAGAGGAAAATTTCTTACTCGGGCACTGACTCAAAAATCACCTATGGTACCTTGTCCTGTACCTCCTATAGCCAGGTTCCAAAAAAATCATTTCATCTTCTCCATCCCAGCCCACCTGGCTTCCTCTGCGACCTCATCATATGGTTTATCCATAGCTCTGCATCCCATTAATGGCCACATAACAATAGGTGGTTGAAATATCAAAGGTAGCAAATTATTACCTTTTGTCCTGCCCAAGTGGATATACTTTGAAGCTCTTTGTGTGGTTGCATGATAATTGGGTAATGAGTGGGGTTTACCCTGCTTTAGGTCCTCTGGAAGATTGTTCCAACGCTGAGCCAGACATTCTACTGCAGCTTGATTGTTAGTTCCAACCAAATTTTCATACTTTTGAAATACTTCCTCTCTCAATGGTAAAACTTGGCCTCTGACATCAGGTCTAGTCAACAACTTTTGCCAGTCATATTACATATGTCATGGATTTTTAGCCTCATCTCTGAGTGGCAGTGGACAATCAAACTCCAAGTTCATGTACGTTCTAGATTGTACTCCCATACTAATTTCATTATGTATCCAGGACATCAATGCTTTCAACTGAATATCACTCATATATAGCAAGGGATTCCATTCATTGTCAGAAGAGACAACATAATTATGCAAATAAACCTCACATAGAAAATTCTTAACGGTTGTAGGAGACCTTTGGTAAACACTGTAAAACTCTTGTGGAGTCTTCAAAGAAGGGCAAAGGTCCCTAACAATGCGGTTAAGTTTAAAACATAGATATTGTTCCTTCAAATATAAAATATAAACTCTCGGCGGAGCCCTGCACTGCATTAACTTGGGAACCATGTTTGCTACTTTGGTTTACAACTCAACATTTTGGTTGTCCCTCTTTTCAATTTCTTTTTGTTGCTTGTCAATTATCCCTTGTAGCCTAGCCTTTTCTATTTCCCACCGTCTATAAAATGTGAGTGCAACGGATAAGCTAGTGAGACATGAAGGGAGCTTGTGAGTAGTTACCTAAGGGCTCAAGATCTTATCACCTAGTTCTTCAAACTGCTCCACTATTTCGGCTAAATTTGACAGTCTTTCGGCTTCATGTCCTTCCTACAACTTACCCTCTTTCTGACTTATGTGCCCTAATTCTGATGTTTCCACAGAAATAACCTCACTCACATCTCTTGTTGCCTGAGTTCTTTGCTTAACCCAATGACTCCTTCTTAATGGCATTTCCTGAGTGGTTCTAGGAGATTCTGCTACAGGAAAATTCTCTTTTATTTTTCACTTTTTAGCTACAGGAGAAACCTACGCTTCTTGAGGTTGTTCCACGGTCTCCTCCCCTGCATCATCTTTTTCTTTTTCTTTACCTTTCCTTCTAGAAAATGCAGTCCCACTTTGAGTTTGAATGGAGTGCTTCTCAACACTTGGCTCAACTATTGTTCCTTCTGCACCAGGAAAATCTTCTTCGGCAATAGGAGGTTTGATTGTTGCAGAAACCCTAGGAGACAAGGGTTCTCCGATATTTTCCTCTTGAACTGTAATTTCTTCTGCAGCAGAAACATTTTCTTCCCCAAATTGCCTGATATCCTCGAGCTCTCCCCATGACATCTAAGAGACATCTCTAAGAGACTATTCTACCAATAATTTGATTAATCCATGATGACTAACAGAATGGGTACTACCCCTCTATGTCTCCTTTACACTAATAGAGATAAGATGATACAAGACATTTTGAATATTCATCCTTCGACCATACCTCAGATGACTCAATAATTTAAAATGAACAGAATGCAGATTCGGTGCAAGGGCACTTAGCAATTGTGTTGAGTTTATTTCCAAGATGTTGGAATCATGTTTTTTAGTTTTGTAATAAGGACAAGAGGCCATTATGTGTGTGCTCAAATGATTGTAAGGGCCCTAAGAGTCTTTGTTTGACCAATGTGGCATGTGAGCTCTTAAGGGTAGCAGGTAGAGCACTTAATAGGATAAGTTGTTTTTGGGTTAATGTAGGTTGGTTGATGTTGTTTTGAGATTGTTAAGGTCATAAGATTCATTTGAGAGTGACCAAGTTTGGGTTTGAACAAAGTTTCTCACCTATGCAACAATTTGCAAAAGTTGCAAAAGTTGCTCATAGCAACTTTGCAACATTTTCATACTCCAACGGTTAGTTGGTTGACATAATTAGTTGTGAGCAGTTTTAACTACTCCAAGGCTAGTATCAGGCTTGGAAAGATTGATGATAATCAGTTGTTGAAGTTTGTTGAAGATCTGAAGCAAATAAACAAGTTTTGGTTTCCCATTTATGTGTGTTCTACCGACTTTTTGTTGTTCTTTGCAAGTTTGTATGACCTCTACCGACTGAGCATCCCAAAACAAGGACATGGATTATTAGTCTGGTGTCTTACCTTCATTTTTTTTTATTTGGAGTCTTGAAATGTTGTATTTTGTGAATAAATTTTATTTGTTGAAGGCGGGTCCAAGAGCCCTAAAAACCAGGGTTTTGAGAGCAAAATAGATGCGACCTAACATTCCAAGGTGGATTTCCTCTCTCAAACCTTGTGGAATGTTAGGTTGCAATTTATTCTATGTTTTCTTTTTGGTTTTGAGATTGGGGAAGTCAAAACAAAGATTTTCCACCATACCCTAAGCTTGGCACGTTGAGTTCGCAAGCATTAGGAATTATAGATAACAAGCCCTAATTGGGTGAGTCTGGTGGGTGAAAGAGAAGTATGATTGGTTTTTAATTCCATATGGAAGCATAGACCCCAAAATATCATCAATTCACTCAGGAAATCAGACCGGTGAAGGAGTTTTGATCAATCCCTATTTTTAAGGCCTGGAAAGGGGCAATTAGTCCTAGTTAACTGGTAAGAATTAGATATGTTAGTGACCAAACCCACCTTTGGTTTTGAGATATTTAATGTAAACCCCAAAAGGGTGTAGGAAATGTAAAATATTTCATAGGGTTGTTCAAGAACTTCAACCAATGAATGCAGAATACCTCGCTGATAGGGCTACTAGAACCGGTTAGGCCTAAAAGTGCAGCTTGTTTCTAAAACACCAAACCAGTAGATGTCTAAATCTATTGATAAAGGATTATGGTTGGTAATACATCTAAAATCATCCATCCTAATGTGTGTAGTGTGGGGAATGAAGATAATGTGGTAGAGGGGTTGAACTATCAGGTTGAGTGTGAAAGGGAGTGGGAAAACAAGGTCTCCGAAGCAAGAAAATGGAACTCACAAAACAACAAGAGATTATCCTAGCCTAAGGACCTTGGGAAGGTCAGAGAAGGTAATTCTTGTAGACCCTTAGAGGGTGTGAGGTGTAGAATCATTGGATGGTTCTTGTGTATCCTGGAAGAGATACCTAGACGAAGGTAGCACAAATCAGTGAGAGATAATCCACTCTACATCAAATTGGTATCAGAGCCAATTGATTGAACAAAGTGGTGTATGTCAGAACCAGAGGTAGAGTCAGAAGCCAGAAGCATGCCACTGAAGGCATTGATCCAAGGGGCCATCAATAATTTGGTCCAATATATGTGTAGTGAAGCTCGAGAGCAAGAAACCAAGAAAGGCAAGGGCAAGGTCACTGAATGGGGTGATGAAACTGATGATGAAGATGAAGATGTGATAGGAGTCATAACATAAAATAAGGAGTTGGACAAAGATCAACAGATATTCTTGGATGCCCTCAAGTCACTCAATAAATACAACATAGAAGGTTTACCTATCTACAATGGAAGCCTACACGGCGAAAAGTTATTGGATTGGATAGAAGCCTTGAACAATCATTCCGAATTCAAGGAAGTTGCAGAAGAAAAGAGGGTCAATTTGGCCAAGTCAAGACTGAAGGGATCATCTGTTGGCATATGGGAAGAATATGTTGACATGATGATATTATGTTGTCATTGATGTCAATATGCTGAAGAGAGAACTGGTAATATGCTGAAAGAGTGAACCGGTAATATGCTGAAGAGTGAACCGGTAATATGTTGAAAAGTGAACCGGTATAATGTTGAGAACCGGTATATGTACAAAAGGTGAAGCGGTACGTTTGTCCAAGTGAACCGGTATATGGAATTTTTTCTATCAAGGTTTAATATGGTATGACTACCGGTTGGTAGTCCTAGCCTCAGGGTTTTCGGTTGAAGTGGTTCGAGCCTGTGTGATTCAACTGATGGCATTGTGTGATGAGGTAGCATTGTAATGGAGATCATATTGTGCTACCACGTCAGCCTCATGTGCGTGAAGGATCTTGCATGAAGGGGATTGATCCTATCTACCTCGGGAATGTGCATAGTCTCTGTAAATGGTGGAAAACGCGTGATGGATTATCGCCTCCAAGAAGTGGTGAAGAACGAATGATGGAGAATGTCTTGAGATCTATTCAACACCGTTGTATTCAAATGCAAAGTGTTCAATGGTCAGGATTGAACCGATTGAGTTGATCAACCTAAATGTTTAGGGTTTAGGGTTTAGGGTTTATGCTACCGACCTATCTGTTTCCTATAAGGTCGATGTTATGTTTCATGTTGAAGTTTTTGGCAAATGTTGTGTGTGTATCTAAGTGCAGAGATACGTGATTCTTACCAGACCAAAATAAGAGAATTGATACCTGCAAAGTGAGTGTGCAAAAGGAAGGAACTAAGCGGATCTGCATTGGCATTGAGTGTTGTTACCAGATCATTGTAATACTTGTTGATCTCTAATCACTTCAATAGTTGGAAAATCTCTTAACAGGGTAGCTTTAACCAGCTTGTTGTAAATCGTTTAACAGGGTGACTCAAAGTCATTGAGTTCATAAAATCTTGTAACTAGGTAACCTTTAATAGGGTTTAACCCTTAACAGGGTATTCTAGCCATCCCTTAACCGGGTGATCCCTAAAAGGATCGGTTCCTAACAAAACCTGTTGTAACAGTCTTTAACCGGACTAGGCTCCTAACAGAGCGGACTTCTAAAGAGTTCAAAAACAACTTGTGAGTATTCATCCCCATCGTGGTTTTTCCCAATTGGGTTTCCACGTGAAAAATATGTGTCTCATGTGTGATGCCTCTTTCATCTGATGTTTTGTTATTTCCTATTTAGTGGTGAATCATGTTGTTCTAGTAAATTATTGTATCTTTGATGATAGATTATCTGTTTATGCATAAGGATGAAGTGGAAATGAGGGAGTAGATTGTATGAAATCCAAGTGTTGTTGGGTTCTGTCTTTCACAGTCTCATTATGTTTAACCGGTAGTAATCTGGTTTAGACCAGTATTAGTGTTTGTCTGTCTTATGCACTGTTTGCAGTCAAACCGGTTCTGGAATTAAAAATTGTGTCTGTATTGATTCACCACCCACCCTCTCAGTACTGGTTTGGTACTCACTATTCATCATTGAGTTATCATCATCCCTAGTGTGGTGGAACATCATGCAAGAAGAAAGAGAACAAACCGGGAGAAAGAAGATCATCTCTTGGGAGAGAATTAAGATTAGGATTAAAACTCAATTCTTAACTTCAGATTATGAGGTGCATATGCACAAGAGTTGCAGAATTTGAAACAAAGAGAAATGGATGCAAGTACTTATACAAAGGAGTTCAACAAACTTACCCTAAGATCTAGGAAGCAAGAGGAAGAAGTGGAGAAGGTTTCAAGGTACTTAAATGGCCTTAGACAAAACATTCAAGATTGTATCAGCATTATAGCACCTGACACAATCCATAAATGCTTTTAGTTATCCTTGAAAGCAGAAGATAAGATCAAAAGGAAAGGTGAACATTATCAAAGGGGCAGAGGTGGCAGAGGTGGCAGAGGTTTCCGAGGAAGAGGCACCTTTGTAAGGGGATATAACCCCAGAAAGAATGAAGAAGGTGATCAATCAAAAAATGGTGGTGATAATTCTAACAAATGAGGACAATTTAGAGGTAACTCTAGAGGGAGTGATGGGATGGGGTTTGGGATAGACTAGCCTAGTCTATGCTCTTGGATCCTTTCCTTGGATCTCCTAGTGTTCTCCTCACACCCTAGGGTCTCTAGGACTTCCTTTTCTTGAGGAATCCACTGACCTTGCCCAATCCACCCACCAATGAGTTGCTATGCTGCTCCTAAGGTCTCACCTACTCATGAGACTCAAAACCCCTTACTATGGCTAATAAGGGCTAATCTTGTTCCACACCTTTCAAGGTCTTAGCAAGTTTGTTTTAGGTCTTTTTCATGGCCTTTACACCCATTCATGAGCCCCCAAGAGGTTTCAAGATTCTAACCCCTTACCGATTTCACAAATTTGGGTTTTGGCCATCAAAAAGGGCTACAAGGATCAGGACCAATTAGGCCTCCTAACCGGTCTTCTAGGGCTCCCTCTCACAAACAATGCATACACAACCCTAACTCCCAAAATAGACCGCCATTCAATTGGAAAGGGCTCAAGGATTTTCTAGGTTTTGGGCCTCCAAGGGGTCGTACAGAGCCTAGGGCAAATTTTGGGGTTTTTAAGGGTTTTGTGGTCTGCCTGGGTCACAGTGAAGGTTTTGTGTGTTAGCCACCTTGTTTGGATTGGTGGAGGCTCCTCCTTCACACAAATTATTCTTCTAACACTCCTCTACACTTCCTCCAAAGGATGTACTCTCCTCTGTCCAACCTTGCTCTCCAAGACCTCTGCAATCTAACCTCTCCTAGACGGGCACTGTCCAGTCTCGCTTAGGAGTAGGTCTTTTCTTGGCCTTCCTACTTTTTGAAGGGCCCTTCTTTCTTGGGACTATATTAAAAGGTCTTCACATCCATTCCCCATGGTTTCATGGCGTTTCCACAATGGGGAATGGAGTTAAGACTTTATTTACACAATCTTGTCCAAAACTGGTCAATAAGAAGACAGTTTACAAACTATTTACAAACTCACTCAATCTACAAGTAAAAACCTAAAATAATTGCTTGAAATGAAATTATTTACACCGTGAAAGATAAACCACATAGTTTTGGACGTATCTCAATCCATTAATTTGCTTGTTTCCTTCATTCAAACTGACTGGTAATAGTTTTACAGTCTCAGTCTGATATTTTTGCTAGGGCCGTAAAATGTCTGACATCCAACCCATGAATTTAGGGTTTGCAAGTACTTATACCACCTTTTCCTCAGTCGGTGTGCCAAAATTAGGGCTCTCCATGCACAACAAGGGTCTATGACCATTTTGGGTGGAAAAGTTGCTTGACAACTTTTAAAAGTTGTCATGCAACTTTTGCATCTTTTGAGCAACTTTGCCATTGTTGCTTTTCATGACTCCTAGGCCTATTTTGGGCTATCCTAAGGACATCAACATGCCAATAAGGCCTAACACACACTCCAGACACACTCAACCTCTCCTGCACAAGAAATCACAACAAACTCACTAAGGACCTAAAACTAGGGCCTAGTCTAGCACACATGAGCTCATGGCTCTTATTCATGTACAATGGCTTCTAAAGAAGCATAATACCAACAAAACAAAGAAAGAGAAGGAGTTTGGAAGGGTGCTCCTGCACCATACTCCCCCTCTGCACACAATTAAGAAATAGAAGAAGAGATGAGAGCCAGGTCTATTCCAAGTGTCTTGAACCTGCTCTCCTCCACCCAAGTTGCTTCCGACTCAGGCTGTCCTACCCACTTCACCAAGTATTCCATGTAGACCTGGTGTCTGGTGGACTTCTTCACTCTTGATTCCAAGATCTCCTCTACTATAGGCTTCTTCACCTATGGTAAGACATTAACATCAAGGTCCTGCAGTACCTTGGCTTGGTTCTTAGTCTGCCCTGCTATCTCACCCTTGTACATGATCAGGTCAGCTACATTAAAGACTGGTGATATAGCTAAATCTGAAGGCAGGTCAACTTTTTAGGCATTCTTACCATATTTTGATAGGATTCTACAAGGTCCTACCCTTCTCATTTGCAGTTTGGTAGGCTTACCTCCTTGCATCCTAGCTTTGCTCAAATGGACCATCACATAGTCACCCACCTTGAACTGAACTTCTCTCCTTTTCTCATCCACTTTGGCTTTCAGTTTTTGAGTGGATTCAAGGATGGCCTTCTTAACCTTCTCTTGAACTTCCTTGATGGTTTGAGTGAAGTCTTCTGCTTGCCCACTCTTCATTTCCAAACTACCAAGGTCTCTCAACTCACATACTCCTCTTGGATGTCTGCCATAGACAACCTCAAAAGGACTTCTACCCGTGGTTCTATTCACACTGTCATTATATGCATACTCTGCTTGAGAAATGATTAGGTCCCATGTTTGGCCATACTCCTTAGTTAAACACCTCAACAAGTTACCTAACACCCTGTTTATGACTTCAGTTTGACCATCTATTTGTGGATGGTAAGCTGAGCTAAATGACAAGTTGGTTCCTAGTCTCCTCCATAATGTTTGCCAAAAATGACCCATGAACTTGTTGTCCCTGTCTGAAACAATGCTTAAAGGGAGTCCATGAATCCTAACAATCTCTTTGAAGAAGAGATGTGCAACATAGCTTGCATCATGTGTAGTCTTACATGGGATAAAATGACTCATCTTGGAAAATCTATCTACTACCACATAGATGTTGTCCATACCTGTTTTTGTCTTGGGAAGTCCTACTACAAAGTCCATGCTTATACATTCCCAAGGTTTGTTTGGGACCGGTAATGGTTGATATAAACCGGCATTGCTTGATCCACCTTTGGCTCTTTGGCATACACCACACTGTTCTACATATCTTTTCACATCCCTTGGCAACTTAGGCCAATAGTAGTACCTATGTACTGAGTCCAAAGTTTTGTTGACTCCAAAGTGTCCACTTAAACTGCCATTATGTTTCTCTTGGATGACGTTCTCCCTCATGGATCTTCTAGGTACACACAACCGGTTACCCTTGAACAAGAGACCATTTTGGAGAGTGTAATTTGCATACTCACCATGGAAATGGTTCTAAAACTCTTTGCAAACCTTGTAAGTTGTTGAGAAGTCTTCATCTCCTTCATAGAGGTCTTTGAAACCTTCTATTCCTATGCTCTGCAACTGTAACTCTTGAACTATCAACAACTTCCTGCTCAATGCATCTACCACCCTGTTAAGTTGTCCTTTCTTATGCTTGATGGTGAAGGTGAAGGATTGGAGGTATTCCATCCATTTCAGATGCCTATTGCTTAGCTTCTCTTGAGTGCTTATGTAACTCAATGCCTGATTGTCTGTGAACACCACAAATTCTTTAGGAAGTAGGTAATGCCTCCATTTCTTTAGAGACTGCACTAATGCATACAACTCTAGGTCATAGGCTGAGTACTTCTTCTTTGCTTCATTAAGCTTCTCACTGAAAAATGCCACAGGTCTTCCCTCTTGACTCAACACACCACCTACTGCAATTCCACTTGCATCACACTCCAAAGTGAATAGCTTATCAAACGTAGGTAGGAGAAGGATAGGTTTTGTGGCTACTTCTTGCTTCAACATTTGAAATGCTTTGTTTGCCTGCTCAGTCCATTCAAACTTAGTTTTAAGACCTCCTTTAATGGTGTCAAGGATTGGTGCACATATACCATTGAAATTCCTCACAAATTTCCTATAGAATTGAGCTAATCCATGGAAACTTCTAACCTCAGTCCCTGTTTTAGGTGCAGGCCAATTCAAGATTGCCTCCACTTTGCTTGGATCCATCTTCAAGGTTCCCTTAGACACCACAAATCCTAAGTAAACCAGCTCTTGCTTCAAGAAGTCACACTTCTGTAGGTTGATGGATAGCTTCTTCTCATACAACCTCTCTAAAACTAACCTCAAATGCTCAAGGTGCTCTTCCTTGGTTCTGCTATAGATGAGAATGTCATCTAGGTACACTACCACAAATCTGCCTGTGAAATCCTTCAACACTTCATTCATCAACCTCATGAAGGTGCTTGGAGCATTAGTAAGCCCAAATGGAATCACAAGCCATTCATACAGTCCATCTGTGGTTTTAAAAGCAGTCTTCCACTCATCACCCTCCTTAATTCTTATCTGGTGATAACCACTTTTAAGGTCTAGCTTGGTAAAATACATAGCCCCTCCTAAACAGTCCATTAGATCCTCTATTCTAGGAATAGGAAACCTATACCTTATGGTAATCCTATTGATTTCTCTTGAGTCAGTGCACAGTCTCCACTTACCTCCTTTTTTTGATGCTAGCACTATCGGGATTGCACATGGGCCGATGCTCTTCTTAATCAGTCCTTGTTCCAATAACTCCTGCACTTGCCTTGCTACTTCCTTATTCTGATCAGGTGTGAGCTTATATGCAGCCTTGTTAGGTAAGCATGCACCAGGAACAAAGTCTATTTGATGACTTATAGACCTTCTTGGTGGGAGTGTTGCAGGTGCTCCATCACTCACTATTTCCTTATACTCTTGCAACATGTGCTTCACCTCCTTGGGTATTTATGCCTGCAACTTGTCTGCTTTCTCCTTTGGCTTCACAAAGATGGCACACTTCACTATCTCCTCCTCATGTAGCATATTTAAGAATTCTTTACCAGTAGCCATTAAAACACTAGGTGTTTTTGAAGTGCCCTCTTCATCCTCTGTCAAAGACTGAATCTTGAAGGTCTTGTTGTCCTTCTTGAATGATATGGATTTCTCCTCTCCATCATAGATCACCTTCTTGTCAAATTGCCAGGGTCTTCCTAGCAATAAGTGGCATGCATCCATAGGTAACACATCACAAAGGATCTTATCCTTATATCCTCCAATAGAAAACTCTACCCAAGTCTGCTCATTGACCAGCACACTTTGTCTGTTGTTCAACCAAGTCACTTTGTAAGGATTGGTGTGGGGTATTCTTGTGAGTTTCAACTTCCTAACTACCTCTTCTGAGATGATGTTGTCAGTTGAGCCTGTATCAACTATCACCTTGCACACTTTACCAAGAACTTTGCATCTCACCCTAAACAATGCTCTCCTATGTTTGGGTTCCTCCTTAACCGGCTGTCTGATCAAAATCCTATTGAACATCAGATTCTCACCAACTTCTGATTCAATCTAGTCCACATCCGGTGTCTTGCTGCTTGAAGAGTCTTCTTGTGCATAAACAACCCTCTTTCCACTGTTTGATGAGGTAGGCTTGTCAGGGCATCTATATGTCGAGTGTCCCAATTGTCCATAATTGTAACACTTCGTAGTTGCAAAATAGGAGTTACCTCTATTGGTACCTCTACCCCTATTTTGACCACCTTGTGCACCTCTTCCTCTAGAATGTCCTCCTCTGAGATTGGCTTCACTACCATGCTTAGTCAACTTGGCTTCTCCTTGGTTCCTCTGCTCATTTGTCTTGCTTTGGTAACCACCTCGGTGATTCACTTGGTCTCTACCTCTGCCTCTACCCCTGTTATTGGAGTCTCCTTTCCTTTTGTTCCCCTCTTCTACCTTGACAGCAAGCTGATGACATTTCTGCATAGTAGTAGGAGTCCATAGGCTTATCTCCTCCTGAATGTTCCACTTTAGGCCACTTAGATACCTAGCCACCTTAATGGATTCATCTTCTTGAACTTTAGATCTAAGACATAGGTTTTGAAACTCTTTGGTGTAGGAGGCTACATCAAGATCCTTCTGCTTCAAACCCTATCTCTTTTTATGAATTTGGACTTCATAATCCTCTGGTAAGTAGTTCTCCTTAATCTTACTCACCATAGCCTTCCAATTTGCAATAGGTAGCTTCCCCATGCTAACCCTTTCTTCTTGCAGGTACTTCCACCATGTCAAAGTTGCTCCCCTTAATCTTGATTTGGCAACTTTAACCTTCTGAGCCTCTGTCACTCCTTCACACTCAAAGTGGTTTTCCATGCCCTCAATCCATTCCATAACAGTGTCTATGTTCATTCTTCCACTGAAATGTGGCAATCCTTCAAAAGCTTTGGTGTTCAAAAGCTTTAATAGCCTTCACAAAAGGTTCTTCATTGAACAAGGGATTAGGTTCAGAGATTATGTCATCTATGTCTATAGTTCTCTTGCCTTTACCCTTGGTGTCTTCATCCCAAGGTTCATGTGTTCTCTGATCCACCACTTCCTGCAGTTTATCCCTTATCTCACTCATTGCTACTTCAAGGAGTCTATTCTTCTCCTTCTGTTCTTCCACCTCTCTAGCCAGCTCTACATTAGTAACCATTCTGCTCTCCCCTACTGATTCACCAGTATATAGAGACATACACAGTCCAACAAGTCTTTATCTAGGCTCTGATACCAATCTAATGGGATGGGGTTTGGGATAGACTAGCCTAGTCTATGCTCCTGGATCCTTTCCTTGGATCTCCTGGTGTTCTCCTCACACCCTAGGGTCTCTAGGACTTCCTTTGCTTGATGAATCCCCTGACCTTGCCCAATCCACCCACCAATGAGTTGCTATGCTGCTCCTAAGGTCTCACCTACTCATGAGACTCAAAACCCCTTACTATGGCTAATAAGGGCTAATCTTGTTCCACACCTTCCAAGGTCTTAGCAAGGTTGTTTCAGGTCTTTTTCATGGCCTTTCCACCCATTCATGAGCCCCCAAGAGGTTTCAAGATTCTAACCCCTTACCGATTTCACAAATTTGGGTTTTGGCCATCAAAAAGGGCTACAAGGATTAGGACCAATTAGGCCTCCTCACCGGTCTTCTAGGGCTCCCTCTCACAAATGATGCATACACAACCCTAACTCCCAAAATAGACTGCCATTCAATTGGCAAGGGCTCAAGGATTTTCTAGGTTTTGGGCCTCCAAGGGGCCATACAGAGCCTAGGGCAAATTTTGGGGTTTTTAAGGGTTTTGTGGTCTGCCTGGGTCACAGTGAAGGTTTTGTGTGTTAGCCACCTTGTTTGGATTTGTGGAGGCTCCTTCTTCACACCAATGATGCTTCTAACACTCCTCTACACTTCCTCCAAAGGATGTACTCTCCTCTGTCCAACCTTGCTCTCCAAGACCTCTGTAATCTAACCTCTCCTAGTCGGGCACTGTCCAGTCTCGCCTAGGAGTAGGTCTTTTCTTGGCCTTCCTGCATTTTGAAGGGCCCTTCTTGCTTGGGACTATAGTACAGGGTCTTCACATCCATTCCCCAATGTTTCATGATGTTTCCACAATGGGGATTGGAGTTAAGACTTCATTTACACAATCCTGTCCAAAACTGGTCAATAAGAAGACAGTTTACAAACTATTTACAAACTCACTCAATCTACAAGTAAAAACCTAAACTAATTGCTTGAAATGAAATTATTTACACCATGAAAGACAAACCACACAGTTTGGACGTATCTAAATCCATTAATTGCTTGTTTCCTTCATTTAAACTGACTGGTAACAGTTTTACAGTCTCAGTTTGATATTTTTGCTAGGGTCGTACAATGTCTGACATCCAACCCATGAATTTAGGATTTGCAAGTACTTATACCACCTTTTCCTCGGTTGATGTGCCAAAATTAGGGCTCTCCATGCACAACGAGGGTCTATGACCATTTTGGGTGGAAAAGTTGCTTGACAACTTTTAAAAGTTGTCATGCAACTTTTGCATCTTTTGAGCAACTTTGCCATTGTTGCTTTTCATGACTCCTAGGCCTATTTTGGGCTATCCTAAGGACATCAACATGCCAATAAGGCCTAACACACACTCCAGGCACACTCAACCTCTCCTGCACAAGAAATCACAACAAACTCACTAAGGACCTAAAACTAGGGCCTAGTCTAGCACATATGAGCTCATGGCTCTTATTCATGTACAATGGCTTCTAAAGAAGCATAATACCAACAAAACAAAGAAAGAGAAGGAGTTTGGAATGGTGCTCCTACACCAGGGAGAAATAACTATAGACACAGATTTGGCAATTCAGGAAGAGGAACCACAGTCTTCACTGGCAAATGCTACCATTGTAATCAAGTAGGTCATACCATGAGCCGGTGTCCTGAAAAGACTTCAAACTCTCACATGGGAGACAGGAGATCTCAATTAGTGCAAGAAGAAGATTATCAAAGTTTTACCTCACCAATTAGCAAAGTAGGACTAGTCCTAGTTGGAGAGAACCTGATGCGAAGAAGTACCTTGTTGAAGGTACCACAGTCCAAAGAATCTACACAAAGGAAGACACTTTTCAAAACCACTTGCAGATCTCATGGTAAGATTTGTAAAGTTATAGTAGATTCAGGGTCTACTGAGAACATTGTAACAATTGAGATGGTAGACAAACTAAAATTTAAAATTTTGCCACAGACCACCCCCTATAAGGTATCTTGTTTGAGTAAAGGTCAGCATGTGCTTGTAGATGAGAAATCTTGGGTAGATTTTGAAATAGGATATTACAAGGATAGTGTGCTATGTGACATATTACCCATGGATGCATGTCACTTACTGTTAGGATGCCCTTGGCAGTATGATGTCAACACCATACATGATGGGGAGAAGAATTCCTATGTTATCACAAAGGAAAGTAGAAAGTTTCAAATGAATCCCTTGATTGATCAGGGTGAAGAAAGACATTTTGGATCAAGTGCTATGTTTCTTAGTGGGGAAGAGTTCTTGAAATTGTTGAAGTATGTAGGGAACCAAGGATGTGACCTTATAGTGAAACCCAAAGAAGAGACAAAGACTGAAACCAAACCGGTGATACCTCAAGAAGTGCAGACCTTACTAGACTGATACAAAGACATAGTTGTCAATGAGATTCTGGATGCCTTGCCCCCTATGAGAGATGTTAACCATCAGATAGACCTCATACCTGGTTCAACTTTGCCAAACAAAGTTGCTTACAAAATGACACCTACTCAAAATGAGGAAATAGCAAAGCAAGTGCAGGAATTACTAGATAAGAGGTTGATAAAGAAGAGTTTAAGTCCATGTGCAGTGCCTATTATTTTGGCACCTAAGAAAGATGGTAAGTGGAGGATGTGCGCTAATTCAAGGACCATAAACAAAATCACAATTAGATACCGGTTTCCAATGCCAAAGATTGAGGATCTAATGGACTACCTAGGTGGAGCTTGCTACTTTTCTAAGGTGGATTTGAAATCAGGCTATCATCAAACTAGGATCAGACCTGGTGATGAATGGAAGACAACCTTTAAAACAAATGAGGGGCTATATGAATGGTTGGTGATGCCCTTTGGGCTCACAAATGCACCTAGCACCTTCATGAGACTCGTGAATGAGGTTCTTGCAGAGTTTATTGGTAAGTTTGTCATTGTTTATCTTGATGACATTCTGATTTTTAGCGGGTCAAAGGACGAGCATATCAAACATCTGAATCACATTTTGAGGAAGCTACATCAAGAAAAGATGATGATCAACTTGGATAAATGTGAGTTTTTCAAAAATGAATTGGTGTATCTTGGTTTTGTAGTTTCTCAAGGTTGTTTAAAAATGGATCCATCAAAAGTGGAAGCGATAAAGAATTGGCCTACACCTAATTCAATAGGAGATGTAAGAAGTTTCCATGGTTTAGATTCTTTTTATAGGAAATTCATTAGAGGTTTTAGCCATGTGAGTGCACCTATCTTGAACACCATCAAAGCTGGGATAAAATGTCAGTTTAAGTGGACTAGTGTAGCAGACAAGGGGTTTGAGTTGCTAAAAGAAAAGGTAGCAGAACTTCCTTACCTTAGGCTCCCTGATTTCAACCATCTCTTCAGTGTGGAGTGTGATGCTAGCAAGTTGGCTATAGGGGCCGTTTTGAGCCAAGAAGGTCACCCGGTTGCATTTTTCTCTAAGAAGCTCAATGAGGCAAAACAAAAGTATTCTACCTATAATCTAGAGTTATATGCCATGGTGTTGTTGGGTGATGTCACTAGTGTACCAATGACAAAATATATGATTCACACACAGCTATGTTGAGAAATTAATCTCTCCTCATCAAGGGGAGGTTCCCTTTGAAATTTCTTCTCTAATTAATAAGAAATTAAAATTTGTGGGTTAGTTTTGGGCATATAACTCTCTTTTTTCAGAGTCTATGTATTCTCCCTCCACTTTGTTACAATTTCCCTATCACTTGTGATACTTAAATAAATGAATGAATTAATCCAACAAACTATACCAAAATTTACAAGCAAGAAGCACAAAGTCTTTCTTGAATGTAACACTAACTTAAACTAATTATCACAAATGGTAAGAAATCCCACTTGCAGCTCAAAGTCTTCAAGTGTACTTCCCCAATCCTTAAAACTAAAAGTAACAGTATCAATACAAATCCTACCCCTGCATATTAACATGACCAATCCTTGTATCCTTGATCTCCCTGATGTTGGAATCTACTGAACTTTTTGGATACATATTCAAGTATTTATCATACTTGTACATCATTTTCTTTGCTAATGACTTGCCTAGTGAGGATTCCAATTGACTGGAAGAAGGCTCTGATTTGTTGTGAGGAGGTCTTGACATTTTCAAATTACTGCATTCAACACTGAGGATTAGCTTCTTCGACAATCATCATCATCAGAAAACCAAATTTTATCAACTGGATCAAAAAATTTGGAGTTAGAACGGGCTTGGGAATAAAATTGGCAAAAACTGGCAGGTCGAGGAAAAAAGTTTGACCTGCGCCTTAGGAGTAAAAATTTGCACATCATACTTTAAAGTCTGAGGTGCAGGGGTAAAACATCTCCCTTGCATATCGGACTTTAAAGTCTGATGTGCAAGTTGGGGAAAAGCCATCAGCACATCAGACTTTAAAGTCCGATGTGCAAGGTGAGAAAAAATCATTAGCACATCGGACTTTAAAGTCCGATGTGTAGGGAAAGATCGTTTAAAGGATGCCTGGGGAAGATCAATGATTGACATGTCGGGTTTTTAAACCCGACATGTCAATTGGACAAACCCATCCTTCATATCGGACTTTAAAGTCCGATATGTAGGATGCAACCCTCCTACTAACACGTCGGGTTTTAAAACCCAACTTGTTAGCAGGAAGGATATCTCCCACATATCAAACTTTAAAGTCTGATATGCGGAGATATCTGCCTTCACCTGCATGTCGGGATTTGAAACCCGACACGCGATGAGGGAAGAGAGGAAGGAAAAAGAGATCAAAAAGGCAATTAGACATTAAAGTCTGATGTGCCCTCGACCTCAAAGGAAGGGGAAAAAACACAAATGAATAACAAAAGGAAATAACAACACAAAAACTTGAAAAAGAAAAGAAAAACCCTACCTCAATCAGCCTAATCGAAGAAAATCTGATGACTCCGTGAGGTGATTGGGAATGAAATCGCGAGAAAAGAGTAGGAGGGCACGCAGGGAGAAAAGATCGCAAAGAGAAATGAAGAATTAAAACCAAAATCCTAATAAATAACCCCCAAATTAACCATTAATGACCTAATTAATGGTTAAGCGTGCCATGCATGTCGTACTTTAAAGTCCGACATGCAGGAATAAACCCCTTGCAAGTCAGACTTTAAAGTCTGACATGCAAGACACAACAAACAGCTTGCACATCAAACTTTAAAGTCCGATGTGCAAGAACAAATACCCTACAGGTCGGACTTTAAATTCCGATCTGTAGGAGAAGGACTACCTACAAGTTGGACTTTACTTTAAAGTCCAATCTGTAGGAGAAAAACCAAAACATTGCACATCAGACTTTAAAGTCCGATGTGCAGGAACAAAAGGGAAAACCCTGCAGGTCAAACTTTAAAATCTGACTTGCAGGCAAGACTGCAAAAATAAAAGAACTTAAAAACAATAAAAACAAAAAGCGAAAATCCAAAGGAGCTAGCTCTCCCTGAGGACTGAGGTATGGAACGGACAAGTTTTGTAGGGTTGCCTCACAATTTTAGTCGTGCTGAAATCGAGGACAATAGTTGTCTCTGACTAGGGAACAAGCTACACCACTTGAAGCTTGTAGAATCCAAAAATCTGAGTGCCTGTATCCATTGGGCTATAGAGTCAGGCGACCAAAAGACTAAAAAGAAAAAAACTATACAAATTTTATAATAAGTACAACTTCCTTTTACATTGCTCTTCATTGAGTAAAGAGCTTCAATTGTTCTCCATTGTGAGGTAGCGAGAATGGGGTACCATCTGCATATGCAAGCAAGTAACCATGCTTGCCACATATTTCATGAATAGTGAAGGGACCTCTCCATAAGGAGTCAAACTTTCCATGCAAACCCTTTGGTTCCCTCCTCTTGTCCCATAACAAGATTTGATCACCAACTGAAAACTCACGAGAAGTTGTCTTTTTGTCAAATAACACCTTCACCTGGCTTTGGTGCACAACAATCCTATCCACCACTTCTGCTCTCATTTCTTCCAACTGAGAAAGAAACATAATCCGCTTATCAAGCGAATCTTGATAGGTTTCATCTTCAATGGCCTTGGAGAGCTTCAATGTTGGAAGGTCCAGTGATAGGAATCTCGGCATTCAACCCATACATAAGTTGAAAAGATGACATACCAATCGCTCTTTTTGGAGTTATACGATCTGCCCATAGTGCATCATAAAGAACTTTATGCCAAGTTTGTTGTCTCTCATCAACAAGCTTCCTCATAATAGTAACCAGATTCTTGTTACTTGACTCGACCTGACCATTTCCTTGCGAATAATAGTCCGATGAGTGTGAAAGGGTAATACCATAATCTAAGCAAAAGTCAATGATCTCATAAGATGAAAAACATGAAGCATTATCAGCTACTATCTTATGAGGAACACCAAACCTTGAAACGATGTTTTCCTTCAAGAATTGACAAACCACCACCGAAGTAGCTTGCTTTGTTGGAATTGCCTCCACCCACTTAGTGAAGTAATTTGTCGCTGTGAGAATGTACATGTGACCTGCACTAGATGTTGGATTAACAGGTCCAATGAAATCCAATCCCCACTATTGAAAGGGCTCTTCAATTGTGTCTGGCTTAAGAGGGAGTGAATCTAACTTAGGATTTCCCACAAATTGTTGACATTGCTCACATTTGCGAACCCAGTTGTATGTGTCCTTAAATAATGTTGGCCAATAGTATCTAGTACGCAAAATTTTGTGTGCAGTGACAAGGGCAGAAAAATCTCCACCACAAGCAAGATCATGAAAAGCTTTTAGTAACCTTACTTGTTGTTGTTTGTCCACGCAGCGCAAGAAATTACCATCCAAACCCTTTGTTAGAGTATTCGGGTATTTACTTGATTAATTAAACAATATTTGTTTAATTATTTAAGTTCCCTTTATCTCTTTTACACTTAAACTAACTTTAGGTGCATAATAATTAATTCTTTTATTAATTATTATGTGCAAACCTAGGTTTTCCCTTTTAGGGTTTCTTGACCTATTAAAGGTTGAGTTCTTTCTTTTCATTGTAAGGAGGATTATTACATTTTACATTTTGTGAATATTGAGCTCTCTCTTTTTTAGCATATTTTCTGTGTATTTCTTTCTTCTGTAATTTGCTTCCTTGCTTCTCCTTGTAACAGAGTTTTCAGCTTGCAGAGATCATTTGGGCTCTTGTGGTGTTGTATTTTCTCAACTCCAACATAGTATGAGAGCTTCAGATCTGCAGCTATCTGTTCTTGTTTTGAGATTTTCTGCATTGGAAGTAGATTTGGGGTTTCATAAATTTGTTATGTACTTAGGGATTGGCCTTTTTCTGAGAACTTTGGGCCTAAACGGACCTCGCCATCGTGCTCAGAAGGTTTCAAAACCCCTATGGTCATATAAAATTTGACCTATTTTGGTTCCTGAGCCTCTGGGAGTTTTTTTTTCTCAGATCCACGTCGTACGGCCCTGGCACGCAAATCGAGAAAAAATCAAAAGAAAAATGCCTTTTTACGGCATGCAGGCCAAAATTTGATTTTTTGTTCAAAAAAAGGTGAAGGTTGTTTTTTTGTTAAAAAAAAAAACCAAAATTTTTTTTTTTGGGGGGGTTTTGCATTGCGCAGGGTACCGGGCTGACAGTCCGGCCACCATACGGCGACCGAACCTGTCAATCCGGTGCCCGGCCCCTTACCGGCCTCGGCTTTTGGCCCTCGCCGGCACCTCTCTATGGCCACCTCCGCCCCTGCGGCCCAGCTCCACCGCCGTCGGCCTCCCTGTGCCCCGCCGCCTGGCCCAGCGCCGCCGCCGACCTCCCTGCAGCCCCATCGCCGCCGGCCTCCCTGCGCCCCGCCGCCCGGCCCAGCGCCGCCACCGACCTCCCTGCAACCCAACATCATTGCCGACCTCCCTGTAGCCCCCGCTGCCATCCTTGTGGCTTCCTCCGTGTCGCCGTTGCAAACCCTGGTCGTTGCGCTTCCTCCCCACCAGCACCTTGCTCTCCGCCCAGCCCTTGCCGCCGCCGCCGCCACCGGGAACCGCCACGCTACTCCAGTCCTACCGTTGTCACCGCCGAAAACCTCTCCGGCCACCTCCCGCCGCCCGGACACAGTCGCCCCGCCACCGAGGAGCCACCAGCCCACCACTAGAGCGCCACCCATTGGCCACCTCCGTCCGTCAAAGCCACCAGACTACCCCTTCCTTTTGTTTTGAAGGGGGGTTTGGTATTTTTGTCATATCTTGGGCATACAGAGTCATTTTTTTGAAAACGAATAGGCGTCAAAAAGTTGGTTCTGAGCCGAACCTCGTGATGTTGGTAATTTTTTCCAATTTTTTTGTTTGACTATGTTTTTTTTCAGTCAAAGTGAGGTCTTATTTTTGCACTCTGGGAGCCATAGAATGAGCATCTGACCTCTGTTTTTCAAAAAGTTTATATTTTTGGAAAGCATGTGCTGTGTATTTTCCAACCATATAAGTTTTATTTCTAGATTCTTCTCCATGCATATTTTATTCAGGGTTTTTCTTTTCAGCACTCTGGTGGAAATCTTGGTTGTTTCAGGTCCTGGGATCTCTTCTCTGAGTAGGATGTCTCGGTTTTTGTTGTTCTTTCTGTTTCCAGTATTATTATCATTGTAGCATTGTATTTATGCAAACGTACTGAGATAAAGTTCCACCATGCATTGTTTACTTGGGAGCATGCACATCTTGTGCCTTATTGTACATGTACTACTTATAAAGTGCCATGAGGGAGTTGATGTTTGCCTTGTTTGCCATCTTCCTTTGTCAAGTGAGTGTTCCTTCCACGACACTATGTACTTTCTCAACACCTTTGATGTTCCTGGTTCTTCGTCGTGCAGTTCTTGTTGGCCATTCTTTTCAGTGTACCTGTCCCTCTCCCTCTTCAGCATTATGGGGAGGTTTGTCTTGTTGGTTCTAATGCTTCTGTGGTTCGATTGATCAGCTCTTCAGGCTTTGGTGTTTTTCATGTCATCTGTATCTTCGATTTCAGTTGTTTGCCTTGTTTGCCTTCTGATTCGAGTAGTGTCATTTGAGGGCACTCATAGAGATTATAGTCTTCTCTACCTGGTCATGTTCTATTTCAGTGGAGGTTCTTCAGATCAGCAGTTATTCTTCGACAGAGTTTGCAGGTTCTTCATGCTTTAGTGGTTTTCTTTTCCATCTCTTTTTGGAGTAGAGTTTTTTTCCCACGTGGTTTTCTCTATTTCTCTAGTTCATAGAGATTTCATTGTATTTGGGTACCTAATCAGGCCTTGTTGTCGGGACCCATCTTTCTTGCTTTCAATAGTTGTTCTAGGTTTTAGCTTCTCCCTAAGTCTAGCTTAAGGGGGGGTGTTAGATTATTCAGGTATTTACTTGATTAATTAAACAATATTTGTTTAATTATTTAAGTTCCCTTTATCTCTTTTACACTTAAGCTAACTTTAGGTGTGTTTACGGTGAAAATGGATAACAACAATAACAATATTGAAATACTAAATAGATTCAACCATAAAACCCTAGCCTAACAACAACAAAGATCCACCATAACATATGAAGATTACCTAAGACAATGCAAATCAAATGAAATCACAAAGATTATACCATCACATGTCCAATAGAGTTTGAATCTCCATTCTTCCTATCTCCATTGATCTTGCTTGATATATTTGCTCTCAGATTTTGTGTGTGCACAAGAGCTCAACAAAGAACGGAATGTGGTTGCAAGTAGGATCTCATATTCCAAGTAGTCAGTTGATCAAGTAGTTAGTTAGGGTTTGATAATGAAGGAAGCATCTCCTTATATAGAAGACACCATAAGAAATGGAGGGATAAGATTGAGAGGTCTAAAAGGAGGTCGGCTATGATTAGAGGGTAGGTTGAGAAAATAATAAAATAATGAGAGGGTAGGTAGTGTATGAATTAAGAGATGAATGACATGTGTCATGGGTAGAAAAGACTAATGAATTAATTAAATAAATAAAGATTTATTTAATTAATAGAAGAATAAGGATCAATTAAATAAATATCTTATTTATTTAATTTAAGAAAGGGATAATTTAAATAAATAAAAGTATTTATTTAAATGAGAAATAAGGCTAGAAGAGGATGAATGAATTAATTAAATAAATAAAGATTTATTTAATTAATAGAAGAATTAGGCTAAAAGTAATTAAATAAATAAAATATTTATTTAATTAGACATGACAATTTTAGGTGTCTACAAGGTGCATAATAATTAATTCTTTTATTAATTATTATGTGCAAACCTAGGTTTTCCCTTTTAGGGTTTCTTGACCTATTAAAGGTTGAGTTCTTTCCTTTCATTGTAAGAAGGATTATTATTACATTACACATTTTGTGAATATTCAGCTGTCTTTTTTAGCATATTTTCTGTGATTTTGTTCTTTCTGTGATTTGCTTCATTGCTTCTCCTTATAATAGGTTTTTCAGCTTGCAGAGATCATTTGGGCTCCTATGGTGTTGTATTTTCTCAACTCCAACACCCTTCTTATACAAACCATTGTCCCATAGGACAAAATTCACCGCTTTAAGCTTCAGGGTTTGCCTTTCATTACGTGACAAGTGTGCAGGACAATCTCCATATGTTAAGAGATATGCCAAGTCAGAATACCACTCATCAGTGATGCTGACAAATAGAACCTTGGGAAGATCTTGATTCGTGCCTTCATTTTCCAACACCACTTCATCAATTGATTTGTTGTCAGCTATCAACTGACATAGACCTTTTCCACGAACCAACTTAGTGGGCTTGATTTCCATGTCATATTCCTGAATCTTAGCAACCCAGTTGCCCCTTTTAGTTCCAAACTCTTGTTGCGTTAAAATTGACTTGACAACGACATCGAGAACAAGAGCAATGACTTGTGAATTTAGAATATAAAACCTGAAATGTTTCACCGCTGTAACCATGGAAAAAGCATGCTTCTCCATTTTTGAATATTTAAATTCATGAACTTTTAGCGGATAACTCATGAATTCAATGGGTGATTCCACACCTTCATTATTTTTTTGCATCAGTATGGTCGAATAGGTATGATCTGATGCATAGCTATACATTATAAACTCTTTCGTATAATCAGGGCATACCAAGACTGGGGTGTTTGCCATGGCCTCCTTAATCTGATGGAAAGCTTTCTTTCCTTCATGAGTCCACTTGAAAAGAGAATTACCTTTCATCTTGTCAACTATGTGACGAGTCTGTTCGACAAAGTCTGGAATAAATCTTCATAAGAAATTTACTTTGCCGAAGAAAGAGTGGACAGCAGTCTTATTTGTTCTCATAGAAAGATCACGGATAGCTTTTACTCTTTCAGCATCAATTTTTATACCTTCTTTTTAAATAATATGCCCAAGTAACTTACCTTCGATGACCCCAAAAACAGATTTCTTGGGATTAAGGAAAATCCCATGCTGACGACACTTCCCCAATACTTGTTGCAAATGATAGAAATGATCTTCACATTTCTTAGAATAAACAGTCAAATTATCCAAATAGACTACAATTAACTTACCAAGGAAACTTAGGAAGGCCAAGTCCATTGCACATTGGAAAGACACTCCTGCATTTATCAACCCAAAAGGCATTCCGTGATATGAAAAAGTGCCCCAAGGTGTGGTAAATGCAGTTTTGTGTTGATCTTGTTCAAGAACCTCCACTTGGTTGTAACCCGAAAATCCATCCAACATGGACATCATCTTGGATCCAATAACAGCTTGTAGGACGTGATCCATGATAGGTAAAGGGTAATTATCTTTTAAAGATGCCTGATTCAAATTCCAGAAATCAACACATATCTGGATCTCACCACTCTTCTTACGTACAGGTACAATATTGGCTATCCAAGAAGGATGATGATTGCGGAAGATTATCCTTGCTTTCAACATCTTTTGAACTTCAGCAAAGGTAGTATCAGAGATCTTTGGGTTGTATTGCCTTTGCTTCTAACAAAAAGGTTTGATACTCGGCTTTAATGGAATGTCATGACAGAGCTCTTCGGGATGAAAAGACTTTAGATCTTCATAGGATTAGGCCAAGACATCAACATATTGTTGCAATAACGCAACAAATTTCTGCCTTTCTTCTTGTTAACAATATTTTCCAATGTTGATCATCTTTGGATTGACTTCAGTCCCGATATTTACTTGCTCAAATTCTATTGAGCCTGCAGCTGATTTTTGTTGCTTTTTGACATAGCGGTCATGCTTGTCAAAAAGATTTTCTAAAGAAATTAGACCCTTAGGGATCTTGTTTCCTTTCAATTGCATAAATTTCTCACCCGTTTCTGCATCAATACTTTCAATTGCATCCTTTGAAGGGTAGTGAGTTCCTTCAAAATATAGATCGTCAAAATTGTCAACAGTCTACAAGAAATTGATTACATGATGATCATCATTAAACACTTGCCAATGATCAGAATTGTCAGGAACACTTGGTCGAAAGACCATTTCGATAATGTATGTTGATCTTGAAAAATCTTTGTGAGGAACCAAAGAGGTTGTTGATATTGCTAATGAGTCTTCCCTGTCATTAAATTCACGGGAAACAACAGATATATCATAGGCATCAAATGCCTCTATCAGGTTCCATACAAGATTACGATAATATCGTAGCCTATCGCTCCTTGTCTGATATATGCTCCTGACTTGACAAACTATCAACTCAGCATCTCCTTGAGCATGTAAATTTTTAATCCCCTTCTTTTGGGAAACATTCATCCCCAAAAGAAGAGATTCATACTCAGAAGTGTTATTTGTGTTGTCAAACTGCAATTTGAAGGAGAAAGGGAAAAAAATTCCATCAAGAGACACCAAAACAATACCGGCTCCTGACCCAGTAGAAGAACAACTGCCATCAAATTCTAACATCCAAACATCATTTGGGCTTCCAATATGGACAATATCAAAATTAAGAATTTCTTGTTGTGAAGTAGAAGCTTCCTTGGATTCCACAACAATAGTCTCACTATCACTCGCAACCTCATTGAGTGGAATGACATCTTCAATATTAGGAACAACCTCTAACCCATCATCAGCATGCAAGAAATAATTACCCATACCTGATGACTTGAAAAGAATCTGAGCCCACTAATCATCAGACTTGACAACGGTGTATTTTGATTCTTTTTCTGGAAGTAACTTTTGGATAACTCCCTTAACAGGAATACGAGCTTCAGTCATATCCATGTTTAACTCTCCTCCCATATCTCTACAGAAATTTCTCCCCAATAATAGGCCATTGGAAGCCGACACATCAACTACCAATACCGTCATCTTAATTTTCTTTTCTGGAAATGCAGTGGACGCAAATTGTGCATCCTTGATCTGACCTATCAAGGGGACTTGCTTGTTATCCATAGAGAAACATCTTCCAAATGTTCTGGTCAAAGTTAAACCACTTTTGACGGCATAACATTATCAGATACCCCAGAATCGATTACACAATTACTAAGCTTATAACCATTTATCAATAAAGAGATATATAATGGTTCTCTCTTTTCTATAGAAGAAGGGGAAGTCACTAAGTTATTTTGAAGTGAGTTAGACTTGGAAAGATTACTAGGAGTAGTATCTTTTTCTTTAACAAACTTGACCAAACTGTCAAATTGATCTGGATTAGATCTCAAAAATTCAACCTCAGACATTTGTATTTTGGTTTTCCTAGCATGGTCTAAAATATCAAATGATTGAAAACAATTCATCCAAGATTGATTTGGATTCTTATTTTGAGAACTTAAAACATTAGGTGCACTAGTCTTTGATGCAGGTGTAGAAGAATTGACAGGTGCAGAAAAATTGACAACAGTCGAAGAAGCACTTACACTTTTATCGTTCGCGGCGTCCTTCGAGATGGAGTTGTCTTTTGAGGGATTTGGTACGGGATTCTCACGCTTAGCAATAGTAACTGGCAAATGTTGACAATCCTTGATTTGAATAGAATCATCACTCTTCACATTGACAGGCAGTTGACCTGTCTGTGCTTGTGAACAGGTGAATATAGTAAAGACATCCCCATCACATGTGTCCACCGTATCATCTTCTTGATATTGCATAAACCTGATATTAGAGTTGCCAGCCAACTCTGCATCATCTTCTTGATGCAAATTGGCATCTTCTTCACCAAAAGGGGGAAGATCATTATGTTCAGCTTCATAATAGCCTGTAGCTGAATTTTGGGGTGGTGCTTCCAATGCAAGCCTCTCTGGAGTGGGAGGCAATTTGTTCTAATTATGCATGGCATAATTGGATGCATTATTTGGATAAGCCCTTCTTGGGACATCATGGTAAGAAGTATTTCCTTGTGAGGAAATTTGCATCTTAAGTGTTAATAACTCATTTGCTAGCTTTTGTATCATGGGATCAACATAATTCGTTGAAGAAAAAGATGAATCAGCAATTTGATTATTCCTAACCTTGTTAGGATCTCTCCTTATCTTACCAGTGAGAATAAGATCATCTTCGACCGATATGGCCATCTGTTGCGCAGCGGCCAAATCTATAGGATTATCCCTTTGCAAAAGAAAACTCACCTCTAGCAATTCAGCATTGATAAAGAAGTATTTCAAATTTCTAGCGGTGGGTTGTGAAACGAATGGAGTGCGATTGTGCAATTTGTTGAACTTTCCTACGAACTCATGCATAGGTTCCTTAGGTTCTTTTTTCAATTGACTTAACTGCGCCAACAACGCATGATCATCTTTAACAAACTTAAACCTTTCCTCAAATAGCGTTCTAAGAGTTTCCCAATTTGTGATATAATTGTTCGGAAGATGATTGAACCAATCAGCAGTGGCTCCATGCAAAGTTTCAATGAACAATCTCATTGAAACATCTTCATGCTCAACACCCAGAACCCCACATGCGATGTATAAGGCAGTAATGTGTTTGTCTCAATATTGAGAACTATCCCCCCAAAACTTAGGAAAATTTTTCCATGTGCCTTTGGGAAGTTCATGTAAAGGTGCAGTCAAGCTCAATGGACCAAAAGCGGTACCTCAAGGGCTAGCAACAGCCATCCTTAATGGATTATATGGTGGTATTACAAAACGACTTGAAAGTGAAACAACTAAGACTTCCAAACATGACGCCTCACTTGGTATGAGAGATTGTCGTGCAAAAGGAGGAAAACTTCATGTCCGTTGCAAAGGAGAACGTGTTTGTAGAGGTGTCACAAAGGGAAAATTATGTTGCTACAAAAACTCAAAATTAGGATCAACAACTCCTGCTAATCATTGCCCACGAGTGTAACTTCGATCAGAAAGATTAGGACTTTTGAGAAAACCAGCAATATGGATATTAGAATGAAAAGTGCACTACAACCCAAAAAGAAAGTACCGGTTGCACGTCGTTCCCCAGCAGAGTCACCAAAAAACTGTTGGGTGAATATTTTGTCACAAGTGTACCAATGACAAAATATATGATTCACTCACAGCTATGTTGAGAAATTAATCTCTCCTCATCAAGGGGAGGTTCCCTTTGAAATTTCTTCTCTAATTAATAAGAAATTAAAATTTGTGGGTTAGTTTCGAGCATATAACTTTCTTTTTTCAGAGTCTATGTATTCTCCCTCCACTTTGTTACAATTTCCCTATCACTTTTGATACTTAAATAAATGAATGAATTAATCCAACAAACTATACCAAAACTTACAAGCAAGAAGCACAAAGTCTTTCTTGAATGTAACACTAACTTAAGCTAATTATCACAAATGGTAAGAAATCCCACTTGCAGCTCAAAGTCTTCAAGTGTACTTCCCCAATCCTTAAAACTAAAAGTAACAGTAGCAATACAAATCCTACCCCTATATCCAATGACAAAATATATGATTCACACATAGCTATGTTGATTCACACAAATTTACAAGGAACATTAACTCATATAAACAATTTTTGACACAACACAAATTTTGAGATCAAATAGAATTGCTTTCTTTATTTTCTTGATTGAATCTTCACAACAAAATCTCAAAGTCTTAGTTGAGGCAAAAATTCAGCAGAGTTTTGTTTAGCATAATAAAAGATAAAAAAATATACAAATGAGGGTCCTCCTTATATATGAAAAAGAGTGGAGAAAAATGTGGGCACGGTTGACTAATTCAAATGCACAGTCCCACTTGACTACAACTACAGCAGAAAGAAATTATGCAGCTGCGAGAAAACTTGCAGCATCTCACAATGCAACTACATGAAAAGAAAATGTCAAAAGGGAACACTTTATTCATCTTTCTCCTCCTCATTAGATTTGTGGAATTCTTCGAACTTGGTTAGGATGGACTCCATCTCATCTTTGTCTGGCATTGGGGTGGAATCTGTGATAATACGAACATGGGAAATTGCATCCTCAGCCTTCACATATTTCTTTTTTCCATCTTTCAATATGGATGCAAGGACCTCAAAACAGACTTGAATCTCCAGTAACTTATCAAATTCACTTAGAGATAAATCATGTTTCGTGCAATGATCCATTAGGGAAAGAAACTCATATGTGATGGCGTCACTAGTAACAAGATTTTGATTGTCATCATATAGATAACAAGGAATGTCAACAATTATGGCAGAAATGAGATCAATATCATCATCACCTTCCTTCCTTTCTCGATCTAGCTCTGCAATCATCAACCTTATTGTCTCTTTCTTGTGAGACAACAATGATAAGATTTGGATATACTTCTCTCTTGTTGGAACTAATTTATTTTTCACGAAGACGTCTATCCTGAAGTCCTCCATTTTGTTCCAAAGAGTTGCACTTCTCTCAATATCCTCAATTTCTTAAGACAGGGAAGTCTTAATACCCTGCATTTAACTTTGAATTACTTCAAAATCAGTCAACAAATTAATTGTTGAACTTACAAGATGAGATCCTTCTGATTTTAATCGTGCAATCCACTCATCTACTACTCAGCCCTTGACTACCACCTGTTCAACCTTCTTTAGATCCTCAGTGTCTATTGAGGAACCAATAGGCTTGATTTCTTGGGAGGATTGTGTAACCTTGAGAAGAACACTGGTTAATTGCTCACACTTTTTTTTAACTCATTTTTCTCATCTCTTTCTTGATCAAATCTCCGCAACAAAGAGTCAAAATCAGTTTGAGAATCAAGCTCAATGCTCTCATGCGTTTCCACTTCAAGCTCTACGGTTTGCATGGTATAGTCCTCAGGTTGTATATTATGTTTACTCTTATCTGATGATGGCACCATGACCTCAACATATTTCCTCTTAGTAGTTGGATCTACTAATACCCGAGAAACAGTCTTCAGCTATTTTGTACCTTTGGGCTTTGGGGGAACCAACTGCTCAAAATTAAACTCATCTAGTGAAATAACTTGTTTCTTTCTCTTGGGTGCTACTACCTCCATCCAATGTGGTAATTCCAGATTGGTGGGTGGAGGAGTAGCTTCTTACTAAGTATCAATTGGTATTTTAGGAGCAAACTGACTTGAACTTGCAGCGATTGTGGATGTTTTTATTGGTATCAAAGCAGAAGTGTCTAGTGACATGCCAACTGATGTAGTAACAATAGTTGCTACTGACACCCCTTTAGTTACAACCACAGATGGGAGTGTGGAAGGTGCAATGGGAATAATCTCAGTACTTACCAGAGGTGGAACTTTTGTTATGACCGTTGTAGAAGGTAAAGTCATCATCTTTTGTTCCGCAAATTCTTGCTCCATAGTTTCAGGAAAATCCAATATTGAAAAACTTGATAATGTGAAAAATTGTTGAGCAGCTTTTAACTATGTCATGTCCATATCTAACTCCTCATCATCAAATTCCTCATCCTCTTGATCTGAGTTAGTTCAATGGAATAAATAACAACTTCTGGATGGGTTGGTGCCTGTGAGGTGGCAGGGACATTAATCTCGCCATGGTGTGTTGGCTCTTCAACCTGTACTTCCTCTTGATAAGGAATTTCACCTTCTTCCGGCTCCTTTTCTTTCTCAATCTCCTTAGTAGACTGCTACTCTGACTCTTTTGTGGTTGTCTCCTGCGTTGTTGAAGATGACTCACCTTTTTTAGACCCCTTAATCGTCAATTTGATTTCGGGTCCTTTTCCCTTAGATTGTGTTGCAGGGGCTGAAGATGGTGCTTGTTGATCTATTTTGCTCTTGGTTCTTGTTTCAGCCGTAGTTGTCTTACCAACTGGACCATCACTATTGTCATCATCTCCAAAACTACCGGGAAGTTGTTTCATTCTAAGATTCTTCTTCAACAACCACGCATTAGTATTTGCCAAAATGGGGGAAATTCTTTGTGTAATAGACTTACTCTCCTTCTTCGACCATTGCATCGGTGGGAATGGAGAATCAACAATCTTCTTTTCATAATAGACTGGGTCTACTATGTCATCGGTATCCTCCATGGTCATTGGGATTTTCTCCAGATCCAGATTTTCAACCTGCTCTAGGGTAAGATGACTGAAATCTATTCTTCTTATGTCTTCTTCATCTTGGCAATCCGTCCATACATCTTCAAACCTAAAAACATGGGTGTAGTTTCTTTTGAGCTTATTTTTCATGCCACTAAAATCAAAATTATTTCTTGCTTTGAACCTTCTCATAGTATTCCATTGCATCTCTTCTTACATGTTCTTGGCCTTGGGATTAGTCAAAACTAAATACCAACCAATAGATTTCGGGAACTTCAATCCAGTCTAATGTGCTTGTGATTGCTTTTCATGCACAAAACTCAATTATCGACACAACTCCATGAGTACAATCTTGTTAGATGAATATCTTGGTAGAATGAAAGGTTCTCCTATGAAACATCCTATCCGGATGTAAGTGAATGTTGGGAACTGAAGAAAAACACATCCAAAATGAGAAACCCTGTTATATGCCGCCTTTGATAGCCTTTTCTTCTGCAAGTCTTTGTCAAACATGCACTTCCATACAACAAAGAAAACATCATTGACTCTTCTGAAATGGTTCCCTTGATTATGGATCGTGAGTTGATCATAATAATTCCAGAAAGGCACTAACCTCTTGTCACCTTTTGTAGATAAACCTGGATATTGCCTCATAGAAGTAGCTGCATATACTAGGTACGAGGTCATATAGAATTTCAATGTTATCTTAACCTCCTTCAATTGTGAGCAGAGTGCATCACCGATCTGCTCACCCCAATCAATCCTAGCAGCTCCTTTTCTGATTATATTCATATAATAGCACATCCAGTTTTGGAAATAATGAGAGTTTCAAACCTTTCACCCATGCCAACATGGTGACCATATCATTGTATTCCTCGTTCAAGTCACTTCAATGGAAATATTTAGGCCATCTTGAAGTAGTAGAATTTCTAGCAATAGAGAGGTAAACTGTATTAATTACTTTCTTGCATTTTACCTCATTTTTCTCATAATATTCCTGAACACTTTCTTGAAAAATATTGGCCACTTCCTCAACTGAAGAACCCTTGAATACATTGTTAAAGAAAATGATGTCCAATGTCATAACCACATTTTGATCAGCATCCTTAAGTTGTCTTGTATTTGGGTCAAAATGATCTACTACTACAAGTACAAAGTCTAGATCATGAGCTGCGACGGGGAAGGAAGCATATTTGTGCAACTCAAATTTGATCAAGTTTGTCAGGCGGGAAGGAGCTTTCTCAACTCGATCAATAAACTCCTACATATTAACATGACCAGTCTCCTTATCCTTGATCTCCTTGATGTTGGAATCTACTGAGCTTTCTGGATACATATTCAAGTATTTATCATACTTGTATGTTATTTTCTTTGCTAATGACTTGCTTGGTGAGGATTCCAATTGACTGGAAGAAGGCTCTGATTTGTCATGAGGAGGTCTTGAAATTTGCAAATTACTACATTCAACAATGAGGATTATCTTCTTCAATACTCATCATCATCAGAAAACCAAAATTTATCAAGTGGACCAAAAACTTCGGAGTCAGAACGGGCTTGGGAACAAAATTGGCAAAAACTGGCAGGTCGGGGAAAAAAAGTCCGATTTGCGCCTTAGGAGTAAAATTTTGCACATTGGACTTTAAAGTCCAATGTGGAGGGGTAAAATATCTCCCTTGCATATTGGACTTTAAAGTCTGATGTGCAAGTTGGGGAAACGCCATCGGCACATCGGACTTTAAAGTTTGATGTGCAAGGTGAGAAAAAGTCATTAGCACATCTTCCTGGGGAAGATCAATGATTGACATGTCGTGTTTTAAAACTTGACATGTCAATTGGACAAACCCATCCTACATATCAAACTTTAAAGTCCGATATGTAGGATGCAACCCTCCTGCTAACACGTCGGGTTTTACAACCCAACTTGTTAGCAAGAAGGATATCTCCCGCATATCGAAATTTAAAGTCCAATATGCAGAGATATCTGCCTTCACCTGTATGTCAGGATTTGAAACCCGACATGCAGTGAAGGAAGAGAGGAAGGACAAAGAGATCAAAAGGGTAATCAGACATTAAAGTCTGATGTGCCCTCGACCTCAAAGGAAGGGGAAAAATGTGAATGAAGTACAAAAGGAAAAAACAACACAAAAACCCGAAAAAGAAAAGAAAAACCCTACCTCAATCGGTCTGATCGAAGAAAATTCGATGACTCCGCGAGGTGATTGGGAATGATAACATGAGAAAAGAGTAGGAGGGCATGCAGGGAGAAAAGATCGCAAACAGAAATAAAGAATTAAAACTAAAATCCTAATAAATAACCCCCAAATTAACCATTAATGCCCTCATTAATGGTTATGCGCACCATGCATGTCAGACTTTAAAGTCTGACATGAAGGACTAAACCCCTTGCAAGTCAGACTTGAAAGTCTGACATGCAAGACACAGCAAACAACCTACACATCGGGCTTTAAAGTCCGATGTGCAGGAACAAGGACTACCTGCAGGTCAAACTTTAAAGTTTGATCTGCAAGAGAAGGACTACCTGCAGGTCAGACTTTAAAGTCTGATTTGCAGGAGAAAAACCAAAACATTGCACATCAAACTTTAAAGTCCTATGTGCAGGAACAAAAGGGAAAACCCTGAAAGTCCGACCTACAAGCAAAATTGCAAAAATAAAAGAACTTAAAACAATAAAAACAAAAAGCAAAAATCCAAAGCAGCTAACCGACGTAGTCAGTCAAGCTCTCTCGGAGGACGTGAGGTATGAAATGGACTAGTTTCGTAGGGTTGCCTCATGATTTTAGCTGCGCTAAAATCAAGGACAACAGGTGTAAGAACTCAAGAAGTGGCGGCATTATTTGTTACCTAAAGAGTTCATAATCTTCACTGATAATCATGCACTTAGTTTTTTGAATGGGCAAGAGAAATTGAATCAAAGACACCTCAAGTGAGTGAAGTATTTGTAGGACTACACCTTTTCCATCAAACACAAGAAAGGAGTCACTAATAAGGTAGCAGGTGGCTTAAGTAGAAGAGTTATAACCATTCAATAAGTACAGCTACAAAGTGTGGGGTTAAATGACCTCAAAGATCTCTACCAAGGTGACAAAGATTTTGGTGAAGCATATGATGCTTGCTCAAAGTTTACTAATACTTGTCATGTTGCCTATTCTAATTTTATGTTGCAGGAAGGCTTATTGTTTAAAGGACACCTACTTTGCATACCATAGTGCTCTATGAGAGACAATATCATCAAAGAGAAGCATCAAGGCAGCCTAAGTGGACATTTTGGTCTTGACAAGACCTTAGAGAAGGTTGGCAGGTTCTACCATTGGCCTAAACTACAGTCAGATGTTAGGAAGTTTGTGGAGAAATGTGCTATTTGTCAAAGGGATAAGGGTACTTCCAGCAATGCAGGTTTATATCAGCCTCTAGCCATACCAACAAGGCCATGGGAGTGTGTGAGTATGAACTTTGTTCTTGTTTTACCTAGAACTCCAAGAGGATATGACAGTGTCTATGTCATAGTGGATAGATTTAGAAAGATGGCACACTTTGTGCCTTGCAAATGCACTAATGATGCCTCCTACATAGTAGGGTTGTTCTTCAAAGAGATTGTAAGGATCCATGGTTTACCACTTAGTATTGTGAGTGATAGAGATACAAAATTTGTGAGCCACTTTTGGCGAACCTTGTTGAAGAAACTTGGTACTGAGCTTTCTTTTTCATCTACATACCATCCACAATCTGATGGTCAAACTAAAGTAGTGAATAGGTCCTTGGGTAATTTACTGAGATGTCTCACCATATAGTATGGTCAAGTTTGGGATCTAGTATTGGGATAAGCAGAGTATGCCTATAATAACTCTGTCAATAGAAGCACAGGTTGGAGTCCATTTGAGATTGTATATGGATGTCATCCAAGGGGTATCTTAGAACTTAGAGACCTCAGTTCTATGGACCATAGGAGTGCTCAAGGTGAAAACTTTGTAGTGAATATGAAGGAGATCCACGAACAAGTCAAGAAAACATTGCAGTAGAACAATGAGAAATACAAGACACAAGAAAAGAAAATGACAAGAGAATTACACTACAAGGTAGGTGATATGTTAATGGCCTATCTGAGAAAGGAAAGACTTCCTAAGGGATAGCCTACAAAACTGCATGAAGAAGACTGGACTTCTTAAGGTTGTGCATAAGTTTGGCAACAATGCCTATGAGGTAACTACCACCAAACTTGGGTATATCACCAATCTTTAATGTTTATGATTTGTTCCAGTATAAAGGAACTTAGATAGCTACAAACAAAGAAGAGCTTACTAAAGAGGTAGATTGGATACAAGACCTACCTCCAAGCCAATTGGTGACATTGGATTGCATTTTGGATTCCAAGATTGTCAAAAAGAATAGGAAAGGAGTCTATAAATACTACTTGGTTAAATGGATAGGTCTCCCTGAATCTGAAGCTACATGGATGTCTAAAGGAGATATACTATAGCATGGAACCACTGTTCAAGCCCTATCCACTCAAAGGACTTGAGTTTTTCCCACCCCGGGAGTATGGTGCAGGGGTACTTAGCGATTTTTGTTGAGTTTGTTTCCAGGATGTTGGAATCATATTTTTAGTTTTTTTAATAAGGCCAAGAGGCCATTATGTGTGTGTGTTCAAATGATTGTAAGGGCCCTAAGAGTCTTTGTTTGACCAATGTGGCATGTGAGCTCTTAAGGGTGTCAGGTAGAGCACTTAATAGGATAAGTTGTTTTGGGGTTAATGTAGGTTGGTTGATGTTGTTTTGGGATTGTTAAGGTCATATGAGTCATTAGAGAGTGACCAAGTTTAGGTTTGAGAAAAGTTGCTCACCTATGCAACAATTTGCAAAAGTTGCAAAAGTTGCTCATAGCAACTTTGCAACATTTTCATACTCCAATGGTTAGTTGGTTGACATAATCAGTTGTGAGCATTTGTAACTACTACAAGGCTATTATAAGGCTTGTAAAGACCGATGATAATCAGTTGTTGAAGGTTGTTGAAGATCTGAAGCAAATAAACAAGTTTTGGTTTCCCATTTGTGTGTGCTCTACTGATTTTTTGTTGAAATTGAAAGTGTTTACTACCTGTAAGGATCAAGCATCCCAAAAAAGGGACATGGATTATTAGTCTGGTGTCTTACCTTTATTTTTTTTTATTTGGAGTCTTGAAGTATTGTAGTTTCTAAATAAACTCCATTTGTTGCAGGCGGGTCCAAGAGCCCTAAAAACCAGGGTTTTGAGAGAAAAATGGCTCCAACCTAACGTTCCAAGGTGGATTTTCTCTCTAAAGCCTTGTGGAATGTTAGGTTGCAATGTATTCTATGTTTTCTTTTTGGCTTTGAGATAGGGGAAGTCAAAACAAATATTTTCCACCATACCCTAAGCTTGGCACATTGAGTTGGCAAGCATTAGGAATCATGGATAACAGGCCCTAATTGGGTGAGTCTGGTGGGTCAAGGATAAGTATGATTGGTTTGTAATTCCATATGGAAGCACAAACCCCAAACTATCATCAATTCACTCAGGCAATCATACCGGTGAAGGATTTTTGATCAATCCCTGTTTTTAAGGCTTGAAAAGGGGCAATTAGGCCTAGTTAATCGGTAAGGGTTAGATATGTTAGTGACCAAACCCACCTCTAGTTTTGAGATATTGTATGTAAATCCCAAAAGGGTGTCTGAAATGTAAAAGCGTTCATAGGGTTGTTCAAGAAGTTCAATCGGTGAATGCAGAATACCTCGCTGACAAGGCTACTAGAACCGGTTAGGCCTAAAAGTGCAGTTTGTTTGTAAAACACCAAATCAGTAGATGTCTAAATCTCTTGAGAAAGGAATAGGGTTGGTAATCCATCCAAAATAATTCATCCTAATGTGTGTAGTGTGGGGAATTAAGATCCTATGGTAGAGGGGTTTAACTCTCAGGTTGAGTGTGAAAGGGAGTGGGAAAATGTTACCGCATCATTTATCCTTCATAACAGGAGTAAATCACCCTATTAACGTTTATTTGAAATCCTCACTTTTCTTGGGATTCCTCAGTCCAAAACCTTAATCTGCTTATAGAGTGTCTTTAAATTGGAAATGCCAAGTTTTAATGATCAGTTTTGTACCCCTTGAACTCATTGAACCATTTTGAAGCAGGTTCATGAGGTTCATTTAGGTTCCGCAGGTTCATAGGTATCTAGGAGGTTTTCATACTAGCATTTGCTCAAAGTGTTTTTTTTTGCAGCAATTCTTTTACAGGTCGTGTTCAGTGATATGTTATATTATCTCTCTCCAGACGGTGAACTCCTTGAACCTAGTTCAAAGGGTTCAGGAGTGTTCAACATGTTCAATATGGTTCAAAAGGTCAACACTTAACATAGTCAATCCTTTCAGAAGAGAAGTTTCCTAGGCGTGGTGTACATCTTGAACTACTTGAACCCCAGTGAAGTCTGTTCAGTTTGTTCATGTGTGTTCAATCAAGTGGGTCCCATGGGCTAAAGGATATGACGGTGTACTTATTGCCAAATATGAGGAAGGTCGAACCATATCCTGGGTGACGTCGACTGTTTAAGTTTTCGAGGCAAGTAATCATTTCGAGAACTGGCGGTTACTTCAAAAACGCCGCCATGCATTCAATGCGTGCGTGCAATGTCCAATCCACAAGCTCAGCTCATTCAAAATGATGATTGGAATTAATGCACTTAATAAGTACGTATCATTGTTCTTGCTATAAGGTATGAAGGAATTAATCCTCTGAAAAGATGTTCTTCATTGCTGCGGAGTCATTTTTTTTCTTGGATAGAAGGTTTGTTTGCTGGTAGTCGCCAGATTTCTCTCAGCTGTGAAGGTGAGTTTGTTTTCTGCCCTCTCCAGTGATTTTTACCTGCATTTCCTCTCTCATAGTAGAATTTGCTGAGAAAATAAGGCTGGTCATTTACGAGTTATGAAGTCCACGTTGCACCTTTTTGGGAAGGTTTTTAGTCTTGCATGTACAGAACCTATAGTCAGTGACACAGACTTAAAGGGGGAAAATATTGAAGCTTTAAAAGAAAGGTTGTTCAAAGGGATCGATGGTTCTTTTGGTCTGGAAATTCTAAGTAGTGGCCTCATAGAGGCAGCAGCCTTTCCCCCAGCTATCCCTTGCCCAGAACTAGTTAGAGAATGTATTGCTAGGTATGATCCAATTGCTAAGACTATCAGGAGGGATAATGGCAAAACCCTCCTTGCCATTAATCATGAGGTAATTTCCTCTATTTTCAGACTACCCGACTACTAGTTTTTGAACTTTTCTCCCACCCAATCCATCACAAAGTTCAACTCTGATAGGGTCGGGCACCGGAATAATGTAGCAAAATATTGGTTGAAGGTTCCCCAAAGGGGTGGTTCAAGATTGCCCAAGAATCCCAACAAGAACAATATACTTCCTCACATTCATGAAGTCATGTTACTGTTGCACCGAGTCAGAGGCTCGGCGGAAGCCTACAGTTTAGACAACTAGATTTATTGCTATGTGCAGCTGGTATTAGAAGGAAAGCAATACCTCGATTGGGCAGAGTTGATTGCTGATTCCATGAGGGAGCAGCTAAGTATGGCCAAACAGTTTAAACATAATTTCTTCATGTCCTCATACCTGATATATTGTCTGGCGTGTGTTAAGGAGATAGTGGGGATACCTAGGCAACTCATTGAAGGAGAAGGAGAGGTCTCTGTATATGATTTTTATCCAATATTACAAAAAGATAATGCCTTGCAAGACTTTAGGAGGGTACATAATGCCTTCCTGGGAGATTTGTGCTAAGAACTAAAGAACATGAAAGCAAAGAGGAAAGTTGAGGATGCACAGGCATTGGTGAAGAGATTTGGTAGCTTCTTTATCCAGTTCTCTCACTTTTGCTACATAAGAGTAGGTGGTTTTGAGGAAGAGCCCTTTAAGCTTCCTCGTTTATGTTTAGATTGCTTTGTCTTAGCAAAGGTTTGTAGGCAGCTAGCTACCATGATTAAGAAGGCACGACCCAGGGATAGATGGGAGGATTACTTCCCTATTCAGTTGGGGACTTCATCCTGCAGTTCGATGTCAGACGCTTTGAGCATTGGGGCGGATTTGAAAAACTTTAATTTCTCATTGTATCACGAAAGAAAAGGTTTTGATAATAAGGGTTTCTCCCAAAGTCTTGGTCTAATGTCGTATCTCCCAATTCCACAATTAGAAGACTTCTGGGAAGACTGCAGTGATGAACTCGAGGTTTTCAAAAGGGAAAACATGAGAATGGTGCTGGAACAAGTTATTTCGCTGCAGGTAAAACTTGACATAAATGGGCTTGAGGAAGATTATCTAGAGCTGTTTGAACCTGGATACTTAGCTCAAGCTGAAACCAAAGTGTCCTGTATCAACTGGGATGAGGAAGAAGAAGATGATATTCAGCTAAAAATAGAAAGGGTGTTGGAGAGAACCGCAGAATGGGTTGGAAGGAAAAGAGCAATGAAATTAGGCGCCAAGTCTAAATCCGTGAGAAATAGTGAGGTTAATCTGCGTTCACTAAAGTCTTTTTCTAATCTTGCTTCTATGCCTGTTCATGTAGGTAAGGATAAAAGGTCATCTCATATTAAGCACAAGCCTAACCCGGCTCTGGACTTCCCTGCTCCTCGACATACCAGGTCACGAAGTGCCACGCAGAAAAGAATGGACCAAACCAAAGAGGCTGAGGCGAAGGATAAAATTCTTGATGCTCAGATATTTGAAGTCGAAGATCTTAACAGCGATATTGTTAATGACATGGATTCCCATGCGGTTACCCTAGCCATGACGCCACCCTCTAAAGTGATCGGGGGAACGGCCAGTTCGAGTGCAACTCCTAAGTGGTTAACCACTTCGGTAAATAAAAAGTGGAGTTTCATTCCTGTGACCATTCCAAGTCAGGACATGGTGGTTAAATACACAGAGAAGGGCCCCAAGCCAAAAAGGTTCAAAACAACTGCTCGTCTAGATAGCGATGAAGGAACTGGAAAGTGGGTTGCCGAGATTGCCTCATACAAGCCCAAGGATGAAGATAAAGAAGTCAGTACGGAGGATTTTGAGGTCACCAAGGTGGAGCTTGGAAACATGAGTAGAGATTCAGATAACCATTTCTTCCAAGTATCGGCTAAGAAAATGTTGACCAGGTCAGAAAAAGACGGACGGGAGAAGAGAGAGCTAAAGCGGCACATAAACATTCTCACCCAATTCATTGATAGTATCGGTTGCTTCGAAGCACTTCCCGTATCCCAAGCTATAGAGAAATTTGATCCTACTTCACCAGAAAATAAAAAGCTAATGAGTCAAGTTCAACGAGCTAAAAGCATTGCGGAGGCCGTTGAGGGATGGATCGAAGGAGTAATCAAAGACGGAGAAAAATATATCACAAGCTCCCGGAAGTTATGTGATGAGATACAGATCCTTATTGCAGAAATTCAGAACCAGACTTCACCATGGGAGAAAGAGGAACATAAATGGGAGAATGTTTTGCCTATGCTCACTAGGACAGAAGAATATGGAGTCACCAGATTCCTGACAGAGCATTCCATCAAGTTGATAAGCAATGAATGCCAACTCTTCATATTGAAGAAGACCATAATGTGGCGGGTACTCACCTTCAAATTTGTAATCTCCGATGCCAAGACTTCTGTGTATGAACGTCAGGACCTTCAATGCAGTCTAGTTAACGGCAACAAAGTGGTTAATCCGGACCACGACTGGCAGTTGGGGATTTGTGGGCTGAACACGCAGGATGCCATAAAGACTTTTAGGATATGCATGGAGAAGATCAAAGTGAAAGGAAATTTCACTCCAGAGGATATAACATAGGTCGCCCGAATCGAGTCCATGATATTTGTTGGTAGCGATCAGTTACCGAAGTATACCGAAAAGATGGTGAAGCACAGATTGAATAAGGAGGCTGCCAAGGCAAAACTCAACGCTATGAAGAATCTAAACCAATCCATAATATAGGAACTTGCAACCGTCCACGACGCCCAGAGAAGCAGAGGCGAAGATGATGATGGAAAGGAAGCATGACGCGTTGATTGAAACTCTGTTTTTATGTATTTTTCATGTTTATGCAAATGACTTCGATACATCTGTCCCAAATATACTTTGTTGGTTTTCATAACTGATTTGAGGAGGTCAAGTTTTTAGGGAGACCTCCTCTGTTCGAAAGACTATAAATTAAATTAAGATAGACAGAACATGGGTTAGTTTTTTGTTAGAATTTTGTGAGTTTATTTAGTTTTCTTGCTAGTTTTTAGAAGTTTTGTTTGGTCGAAGGAAGTCATCAGACTTTAGAAATCTGAAATTGAAAAGGTTTATAAAGGTATTGTTGTATCTTTGTTACATGAGATATATATATATATATATACAAAATATCGCGTTGTTTTTGGGAGAAGGGAAACCTTTGAGTTTTGAATCCATGTCGTGATATATCTTTGCATATATTGATCTAATCAAACAACAGTGATCACCTTTTCAGTGTAGAACATTATTATTATTCTGGGACTCCTTCCTGTAGGTTTCAAAAGATATGTGCTTGAAAGCGATTTTATTTCTCTCATTTGTTTTTATTTATGAACGGTTGAACTGGTGGTTCGAACTTTGTTTCGATCATTTCCATTTCTTATGTTGAAGCATTTTGAAGAACAATTTTTCTCTGAAATATATATAAATCATTAGCCTCTCATCTAAGAATGAAGTAGGTAGCCTTACGTGCTTTCAGGTTAAAAGCATACCAATTGAAATTAATTAGATTATTCCCTAAATAACTAGTGGAGGGAGTTGTACCTATCAAAAATTCAAAGGGAAGTAGTATATGTTATACTTACCCAACTGTATAGTGAACTTTTGTCTTTTAAGGAAGGCGAAAGAGTGTGAAATTCATTAATTTAAAGAAAGGCAAAAATCTATTCACTAACAGAAAAAAAGGTCTCTAAAGCAAGAAAATGGAATTCACAAAACAACAAGAGCTTATCCTAGCCTAAGGACCTTGGGAAGGTCAGAGATGGTAAGTCTTGTAGACCCTTGGAGGGTGTGAGGTGTAGAATCATTGGATGGTTCTTGTGTAGCTTGGAGGAGATACCTAGACAAGGTAGCACAAACTAGTGAGAGACAATCCACTCTACATCAAGATTGGAATACCTACCATCACATCTTATATATTTCATTACATGAAATGCAACTTGCGTCCATTCTCCTGGAAGAGACATCCATTTAGTTCCTTGCTTGTCCACGCTCAGAGGTCTATCAACTGGGTGTGTAAACTCTGCCCTTGCACTTCTTGCATCTTTTGCCTCAGGAAATAGTTCTCCATCCTACAGCAACCCGGTGACTTCGGCTATTCTCTTCTCTATGGAAATGACCCATAACCCTTTGAAAGAAGCCTCCCCTTCACTAAATGTGTGCATAAATTCCTGCTCAATCTCCTCATTGAAATCTGTCAATTTTAAAGTATAATCGATCCACCCATAGGTCTGAAAATAGTGTTCACATTGGTTGTCCTGTAGCAAAGCGTCATGAACCACAGGCTCATGATGGATAGGGGCACCTCCCATGGCTAACTTGATATTCTAAAACAATCACCACAACAAAATGAAAGACTGAAATATCCTGCGAGATTTGAAAATTCATGCTCCGCAACCTTTTATTTATTCTTCAATACCCTTCATCAACTATGGCAGCAGGGAAGGTATACTTACTCGTACTACAGGCTTTCACATTCAAAAAAGATGTCAAGAAAATTAAAACACATTATGGACAAGGACACATAATTACGCAGCCATAAATAAAAGCATTAAAACAAAACCATTAAAACACCCCCCCCCCCCCAATTAAGAGGACACGTGTCCACACATGCGAAAAAGGACAGAGGGAAGGGAATGTGGATTATGCGAATCATATCAGGTAATAATCATAATGAAAGTATAAACGCATAATTAAAGAAAAATGAATACTATACATACCTACAATCGTGCTAATTAATGTTGCAAGCAAACGATTAGTTATTCATGATATGAGATGAGGTGAAAGAAATAGAAATGAAATGAGATGAGGTGGACGAGAAAATTATTAGCGGAGAGCCGTATTTTCATAAAATGTGAAAATGTTTATTATGAATGCAGACAAAAGGAATTTTAAGACTTAGGACCAAGAAGGTCCCCTGCAAAGGCTACAGGAACTAAAGAAGGGTTCCTGCAACAATTTGACAACCAAGTGCAGACCACAGTTATATTTATAATGTCATTTAGCATATTTATGTTGAATAATTTCTATATGTTGGACATACATCTTTCTCAGTTCATCTAGGGCATTCAATTGCATGATATGATCTTTTTGTGATTCTAACAGAATCGTATCCAATTGCAGAGTTGTCCTAAGAGTTTTATGCTCAAATTCAATAGGCATCATGGTTGTTTTTCCATACACCATTTCAAAAGGTGTAAAACCAATTGTTGTCTTCCATGTTGTTCTATATGCCCAAATGGCTCCAGGAAGTCTATTTGACCAATCTTTCTTATGAAGAGCTACTGTCTTGGTAAGAATAGCTTCTAAATCCCTATTTGTAACCTCTACTTGACCATTTGCTTGAGGATGGTATGGAGTAGACTTCCTATGTCTGATATTATATTCATTAACCAATGTTGCAATTAATGTGGAAGTAAATTGTGGGCCTTGATATGAAACAATCTCTTTTGGTACTCTATATCTGGTAAATATTTCCTCATAGAGAAATTTAGCTACCTTATTATCTCTTGCATGTGTCATTGCTCTTGCTTCCACCCATTTGGTAACATAATCACTGCATACTAGAATATAGAATTTCCCATTGGAAGGAGGGTCAATTGGTCCAACAAAATCCAATCCCCATTTGTCAAATGGTGCAACCAATATTTGGGGATATAATGGAATTTCATCATATCTGGTGGGCCTACCCATCTGTTGGCATCTATCATATTTTCTAGTATATTTAGTTGCATCTTTATGCAAAGTTGGTCAATAATATCCTGTGTTAAGGATTTTGAGTGTTTTTCTTTTAGCAGCAAAATGTCCTCCACATGGCTCATCATGACATGCATTAAGAATATCACACGTTTCATCCTCTTTGACACACCTTCTTAAGACTTGGTCAGGTCCAGTATAAAATAAACAATAAATAATCCAAGAGAAATTAAAACTTTTCTCAACTAGCAACCTCCTTTATTTAGGAGAAAAATGAGAAGGCATCTTATTAGCAACCAAATAATTTGCAATATCAGCATACCATGGAGTGTGAGATTTTATCAAGAACAAATGTTCATCTGGGAAAGCATCATCTATTGATTCGGGATTATCCTGCAATTGAAGCCTACAAAGATAATTTGCAACTACATTAGCTTTACTTGGTTTATCAACAACTGTAATATCAAATTTCTGCATCAATAGTAACCATCGATCCAATCTTCCTGTAATTGAAGGCTTGTTCATGAGATATCCGATTGATGTATGAATAGTATGCACATATATTTGATATCATGTGATATAATGCCTGAATTTGTTAAGTGTATATATTACTACCAACATTTCATTTTCTATGATTGTATAATTAAGCTCAGGTCCCTGCATGTTTTTGTTGATGAAGTAAATTGCATTCTCTAGATTGTCCATCTTCTGTCCCAAAACTGCTCCTATAGCATAATCCGATGCATCTATATGAATATGAAAAGGCAACGACTAGTTCGGACCCTTGAGTACTGGTGCTTGAGTCAATGCATGTTTGAGTTTCAAGAAAGCGTCATGGCAAGCGAAAGTCCAATCAAACTCCATATCTTTAGTCAAAAGACAATATAAAGGTCCTGCAATTTTACTAAAATCCTTAATAAAGCTTTGATAATATCTAGCATGACCAAGGAAACTTCGGACATCTTTTTGCTTTGTGGGAACAGGAAGATTTTGAATGACTTCAATTTTGGTTGGATCAAACTGTATTCCAGTTATAGAAATATGATGGCCAAGAACTATGCCTTACTGCATCATCATAAAGCATTTTTCATTGTTCAAGGATTGTAATCTTCGCACCTCTGTAAAACTTTCTTTAAATTCTCCAATGCCTCTTCAAATTCTGAACCATAAGTGGTAAAATCATCCATACAAATCTCCATGCTATCCTGAGAAATATCTGAAAAATATGCTTATGACTGCTCTTTGAAAAGTATTTGGAGCATTACACAACCCAAAGGGAAGAACGAAATATGCATACGTTCCCCAAGGGTAAGTAAATGTAGTATTTTCTTGATCCTCGGGAGCAATTTGAATCTAGTTGTAGCCACTGAATCCATCCAAGAATCAAAAGTACCTCTTCCCTGCCAAGGAATCTAATACTTGATCCACAAATGGTAATGGAAAATGATCCTTCCTATTTGTTGAGTTCAAAGCTCTCTAATCTACACATTCTTTCCATTTACCTCCTTTCTTTGGAACTATAACTAGAGGTGACACCCACTAACTATCTGATATAGGATAGATAAATCCAGCATTTAACAATTTTTGTAGTTCCTCTTTAACTAGCTCCCTTAATGCAGGATTGATTCTTCTTTGTGGTTGTCTGAGCGGTCTACAGTCTTCTTTGATATATATAAGGTGTGTACACATTGTAGGATCAATTCCTTGCATATCTTTGTAATCCCACGCAAAAGTGTGTTGATGACATTTGAGCAATTCAACCAGTGTTAGCCTTTGATTTTCTATGAGTTGATTATTGATATTCAAACATTTATTTGGATCAACTTCCACCTTGACAGTAAGATCGACCTGAGCCGCCTCAGAAAGATAAGAAGTGCGGACTTCCTGCGGCAACAAGGTTTGCAATATGTCAGTGGCTGCAGGAAAATCCGATGTTGTAATACTTGATGTTAACTCCTGCGACTGCTGCTCTAGATTATACTTATTTGCCAAAATGTTAGAAAGAACGTAATCATCATCCTGAAGTCGTATGAATGATTCTCTATTAATCATCATAAGAATATTGACATAGTTGACTTCCTCTTCTAATTCTTCCCCCATGTTAGGCCAAACAACGTGTTCTTGATCAAGTTGGGGCTGAGTAGGTGAATCCAGAGCTAGAGTTTTAGTAGTATTTCCATCAAAAATAGTCATGTCCCCATATCGACATCCAATATATGCATCGATTGTAGCAAGCCAAGGTCTCCCTGAGATGACCGAATATCCCCCCAATGTAGCTTTAGGAGACAAGATCATAAAATCTATCGGATATTCCCAGGAGTCTAGAGTAACAACAACATCTTCAATCATACCATCTGGACGAACCGTGGAACTATTAGCAAGCTACAAGACTGTACGAGTAGATTTGAGACTGGTTATATTAAGTTTTTGCATAATGTCTTTTGTCATTACATTGATGGTTGCTCCCAAATCTACTAAGGCATTCTTTATCGGAGTGCCATTGATGACTATTTTCACAATAGGACTACCAAGGTCAAAATATTTAGGTATTAAAACTTTTCCCAACATAATATTAGCCAGTTGACCCATTACATGCACTGTTTGTGGATCCTTTTTCTTTTTGCCAGGTTTCCTTAAACATGCCTCTTTAATTGCCTTATCATAGATAGGAACATCCTTAATATCCTAAAATAAGGGAATCTTAACACATATGTGTTTCACCTGATCAATGATATCAAAATTTATATCCTCTTGATGAGGAATCTCTTCAACTTGCAACCTTTGAGGAAATGGGGGTATTTGTTGATTCTATGGAATTCGGGTTGTTGGGCTAGACATTTCTTTTTCCTTTTGTACTTCAGTTATAACTGGAGGAGACGGGTTAGGCAAGGTTGTCCCGGATCTAAGGTGAATATCACTTATAGAAAGAGAATATGTTGGGTATTGATTAGGATCAGCTGAATAAACTTGTCATTGTTGTTGAGGCTTGCTATTAGGATTTGGCATGGGTTGAGTGGGCAGTTGTGTGGGTTTAG